>NW_020653719.1:5477928-5489350 GCF_003589595.1 Hyposmocoma kahamanoa | reverse complement strand
CAACCAGCATTCATAAAGAGAACAAACTGATGTCTTACTTTCTCAAACACATATCTTATATATAAAGAGTGATTATTCAGGAGATGATAAAAATGTCTATTTATTTGAAATTTCTTATCAAGGGTGTTAATTTGGTTGAATTACTTTAAGAATAGGTAAAAGCCAGTGTGTGAATATGAAGGAAATGTGATGTGAAATCAGCTTGCAAATTTGTATTATACAAAGCATTTTTTGCATTTCAGTTACTTTGTGCTTTAAGATATGACTTTGAGAAAGTAAGGCAACAAAATGCAAACTTTATTATAAGTCCTTGAAAATAATTGACATAGTTATAAACTCTGATTCACTTCTAATATAAGTCACATAGGTTTAAAGTATTATAGGTACTTTTAGGATATTGTTAGCCAGGTACCAAAATACTATTTCAGTAAATACCCCTGTTACTTTCGTACTTAAATTATTAATGGTACTGTGGAAAGTATTAATAAAATAAATTAATGTCAGAAAATCTATTGTAGTGATTTTAGGATTCTGACATTAAATTAACACTTTAATTACTAGAGTTAATGTATTAGTGACATTAGCCTCATTTGGTAAACAAATCCAAATAAATAAAAAACAAATCACAGGTGAATTATACTAACTAAAACGCAGCTAGTGACAAACAATTTTTTGAATCATCATAAAAATCATAGAATATTGAATTTGTTTAATGATATTTCAGCTATGCATTGTTAGGGTAGTTCCAATAAGTCAACAGCGTTAACTAATTTCAAATGTTTATAAAAGAGAATTTTGTGCTCTACCTTTTGCTATTTAGAATGGATATTTGACCATTTGGACAACAGTATAATACATGAGACATTTTGTTACCCAAATAGAATATATTAATTAAAAGGAGTGGCATCTCTGTTCTATTTTTAGTAGTTGTGATGGATACAGCTTTACAGTGATTGTATTTTTTCAATAATCTAAGGAATAAAAATGTTTCTAGTTTTGAAACAGTGCTCAATTTTAAACCATTGTCTTAGGATATAATTTATTGGACACTACAATAGTATGTATATTCCAATATTCAATTCAAACAGAATGAGGCTTAAAGAAGACTTAAAGAAGCCTTAAAGATAAAGAAGATATGAGATAAATAATATGTGAGTTATGTTTACATACTTTACACTTAATATTGCGTTCAACTTTCTTGACTTTGGCTTCACAGAAGGCTCCCTTATACTTGGCACTCACATCTGTGCCGACTGGCAAGAAAGGAGGGTCATCCCCCTGCTGGAAATACAGTTAGCATTACAATAGTGTATAAAACAATGAGATTGTATACAGAAAACAATTCTACACTTACCATGCTATTAGGGTAACTTATATACTCTTACGCTTGTAAAATCTGTAAAAAATCAAGTCACATTAGAACTACTGACGTAGTAAGATATTTTTCACGATCATAAATATTCACAATTAAATTTTATAAAATAACGGGGCTAATTTGGTAAACGAATAATTTTTTTGCTTGAGTGACGCTACTGGCCGAGCGCTGAACATGCGCCAGCGGCACATGAAATTCTTGAAACAGCACATAACCGAAGAATAAATAAACATAACTAGAACGAGAATTGCTCATTTACCACAGTTGATTACAAGCACCAAGCGAATGGAGTGAATATGAAAGTAGATTGCGCGGCAAATGAAAGTGACCCCATACGAACCTTTGAATCACTATATAGATGTGTAGCTTTATGTATACCGATAATAACACGAGATTAACACAAAAACCAAGTTCATTTTTACATCAAATAATTCAATAAATAAAAGAAAGAAATCGAGCAAACACCATCTTCCAGTCCTCAAATGACATAAGCATAAATTGTTACTATAAGAAAAAAAATCACTCACGTAGTCAAGTTCCATTTATTATATTTGTTTGGCAACCCCACTCAATTCGGTTAGTAATTTTCCGACAAATTTCGAATGATGGAAATTTTTCCGGAAAACCTAAATTATTGGAAAAATGGAAAAATATAATTAGAACGCTCATTTTATGTTCTTCCTTTAGGAATATTTTTGAAATTATATTTAACGTGATTATTAATATAATTTTGTAAAAAAATGAAATAAAAAATAATTATCAATTGGATTGGATAACAAAGAAAAAATACCTAACTTAACTTCAACTTTTGGTATTAACGTCAAACGTGGAAAAATGTCCGGAAAAATACGATTTTTTTCAAAATAGAAAACTTTTATATGATCTAACACTCATTTCGATACCCATAAAAAGGCCCCGAAAAAGTAGATATAAATAAAGTTGATACTCTACTCAATGCTCAAGTCAGGACTTGAGCAGACTCGAGTATGATTTCAAGCACTGGAAATACGACCCTAATGGCAAGGACTTGAGTATGATTTCTAGTGCTTGAATCATCATACTCCTGACTAGAGCATTGAGTATAGTTCTAGAATACAGCCCTTAAAATGATCGCGCGACTAAAGCCATTAGCATAAAAAGGTAACAAGTACAATAAAAAAACGTACCTACAACATAAATATTAAAAATTGATTCAAGCATGTAAAAATTATTGTAATCTGTTGGCGCGACTCTATTCGTGATATTTTTTGACACACACAAGTATACTAAAGAAACCAGAGAGAGGTAAAAATATACTTTTGTGTAGCTCTTTTACAGTTGTCTCAAATGTTTGTATCCCATAATAATTCAACACAAACTAATAAAATGTCACAAATGAACATTGAACACGTCAAAATTAGTTTTTTTTGCTCTAGCGTTATTCGAAAAGATGTTTTGAAAATGTATTTGTTGACAATTGGGCTGTTTTGGAGCACATAGAATTTGCCTGGGAAATTTCTTTGTTTTGAAATTTACCGTTTGTGATAACACCAGCTCAATGAAGATGAAGGCATTAGTCGCGACTGTGATCAGTCTTGCGCTTACGACTGTGGTTATAGGCAATGCCTACTACCAGAAGAAGCAGTTTTATCCATCGATAGTGTACCTAACAAATTCTAATCCTAGTATGGCTGTAAGTACATCTATTTCAGTATAATATATTTATTTTTTTGACTGTGAAAATCCGCCATTTTCCGGTATACATGAACTTTAAAAGTCCCAACACTGAAAGATCCAATTTTGAGCAGGCGTAGTTCCAGGTGTAATTGAAATCGTTTCAAATTTCAATCTATAATAGATGAGCTGTCTCTAAATATATAAATTGTAACATTTTATACTAATGAACTATAACTATACAGCAAATAAAACATTTATTTGCAGGTAATGTACTTGCAAGCCTTTATATTAGTGTTGCTCATTGGCAAGGTACTGAGGAAGATTTTCTTTGGACAATTGAGACCTGCGGAGTTTGAGGTAAGAACTTAAACAATACATAAACAACAATACTCTTGATTTGTTGTGCAGTTCAGGTATATTAATTTTGTAGCTTCATATCACTTTTACTTCTGCCCTTGAATCATAAACAGATCTGTTGTTATGGTTCAAGGATCAATTACGGATCCAGATGTTCCTAACCTAACCCAATAATTTAATTGAGGCTATCAGAATAGAAGTGGTATAACTCACATTTTTTTTACAATATTATTTTATGTAGATTTTAAGGCTTTCATGGTTATTCTCCATGGAGCGTACAACCGTTCCGAAATATCGGGCTACGATAAATAAAAAGAAGTCATACCGTGGTAAGAAACCTGAAATTAGTGATATTAATTTAATATTATTTTAAATTATATTAAAGTATATAATTATTTTATATTTCAATGCTATTTTCACATATATGAAAATATCTAATTATTAATTTATTATATATGAAAATAACATTGAAATATGTACTTTGTTGCCTTTTAACGTAATATTGTGGAAATAAAATAAAATTTGCTTTACACCAGTTTTGCACTGATAGCTTCTATTATTCTTCAAAATAGCCTTTGCTATTGCCTTATTTATTTTTTATTTAGCCTAGCATTTTCATAAATTAAATTTTTTTAAATTCCACTAAGCCTAAAGACAATGCTATGCTATTTCTTTTGTATAAGTGTTATTTACATTGAGCCAAAGGGTATGGCTACCTGTACAGATGTATAATATTAATAATAGAGCCACTAATAATGTAAAACAGTGAAAAAATACATTTATTATTCTTATTCATCATTATTGTTTGCATTGAGAGGTATTTAAAATTGTAATCACAAGGTGATGTCACTATATTGTCACACCATTACTGCACTTTAATGTGTTAAGTTGTAAGACTTGCTTTCTGTAATGGACTCCTTATGACTTCTTAAACTGCAATATGTATTAATAGGTTTTAGGACTTATTATTATTATTGGTATTTATTGTTTTATATCTTTTTATTTGTACTCATAGTATTATACTGTATTACAAGCCTATCTAGAACTTGTCTATATAATAAAACACACCCCTCATGGAAGAATGGCACAAGTGGAATTACGTCAAACATGTTTATTGCTCCATAACATACATAAAAATGTAACCCACATCCTCTCCTATTTTTGTAACTCTATTGCCAAGCAATAGAGTTTAAAAAATTGGGGAGGATGTGGGTTATGTTTTTTGTATCCAATGGAGCAATAAACGTTTTTGACTTAACTTCAAGTGCCATTCTTCCATTTCATGTCCGATGTCAAATCTGAATATAAATGAATGAGAATTGTTATTATTAGTGAAATTTTTTTTCTTAATTATATTATTGAATTGATACACATTGTAAGTACAATATATCCTTTTGTGGCATACAATTCATAGGTTCTCAGTCTTAGAAGCTACCTGGTATATTTTACACTCTTTTGTGTCATAACTACATAGCAACATGACACAATCCTATGCTTTACATGAATATCTAACTCAACTGCTTATGCTTTTAATAAGATCAATTCTGTTTGTTTACATGAAACTATTTAATAGTATTTTGCTCATAGCCCAGTTCAAATTACCTGTAGGTATTTTGTATAATTTAATAATCTATATTCTATTATTATATATATTATATTCTATATTCTAAAGCGACCATCTCAGTGTTAGAACCAGTTCACATGACAAGCATTGTGTTAATACTGGCATACAACTACACTAATTTTATTCATGAGTAATCACCTAGTTTTCATCTGAACTGGGCCTTACTTTACTACCTGATGTCATCCTTATATTGTCATTAGTTCTATTTTCTAATATTTTCTACTAGTTTTATGCAATGCTCACAATAACACAACAGTTTTAAAAATGTATTGCATACTTTTACTCCTAAATGCAATGTTTGTATTCCTGATGACTGAACTGTATTTGATATATATTTATAAGTAAGTAATAACATATATTATACTATTAACTTTTTATTACTTAAGCATGAAATACGTGCGAGTCGGGCGCAAGTCGGGTCGGGACCGCGTTCTGACCCGACCCGCACCCGCTCTTTGTGTGTTTCACGCTTTAATGAAGGTAATAATTTTGTATCTTTAATTCATTTGAAATGCAATCTGTTTAAGTTAACTCATTTGAAACGGAAAGTTAGAAAAAATAGCTTTCCATTTTTGATATATCTATTAATGAGTCAGTAAAATTACAAATAGCTTTTAGTTGTATATAATGTTTTTGCTTAGAATTTATTAGTATAAATTGTTGTAATATAACTGATTTGTTTAATTTTGTTGCAGCACTTAATAGAGAGATCCTGGTATGCAATAACAGAGACATGCCTGGCGTTCACAGTGTTCAGGGATGATTTTAACCCCAAGTTTATTGCACTCTTCACCTTGCTTCTATTCCTGAAAGCATTCCATTGGTTGGCCGAGGATAGAGTTGATTATGTGAGTTAGTTTACCCTTGCCGCAAAAAGTATAAGTTCAAGCTCATAACTTTTAATAAGTGGACAAACAAAGCATTAGTTTACTTTCGATTAGAAATCGTAACTATTTTCCATTATAAGAATTCCAGTGTAATACCCTACTTTTCCCAAATTTGAGGCACCACTTATTCAAAATCAATATCCCATGAATGTGTATTAATTGAACACTTTTAAAGTATTTATACGAAAAGTACACGTTTTTGCATCATGTGTCTTTGGTAAATATGACAATTATACATTGCTTTTCATGAATAGTGGCCAAAACAAATATAATTAATTTTTTGACAGATTACACAGCTGTATTCATAAGGTGCTCAATTTTATAGTGACACCGAGTTTTCCATTGGTTAAAGTTTCGTCCTACGTCACGAATTTAGAGCATGCAGATCCGGCCCCGTTCTTAAAATTTTCATTCCTGGTACTGGACTCTACTCGGTACTGGTATTCCCGGTACAACGTCAAATAAAAATAACCACAAAAATTAGTAAAATCCCACGTATTGAACTGCAGGTGCTACCTGCATATAACCGGTAGAACGTCTCGCTCGCACATTTAACTTATTTTACTATACTATCTCATTTCGTCAATCGATACTTACCATTGTTGTTTCTGTTAATGAAATACAAAAACTATATTTTTCACTTTAAATAAGATAAAAGTAAATTGAAATATGACGAAAAAGTACAAATAACATTTGAAACGTGAATTTTCCCTCTATATTATACTTGACGCAATAATTTCGTCTACCTGGTACTACTGTGTACCAGGTGGTAGACTACCGGGTATCTATAATTGCAGTACTGAGATTTATGCCACCTCGCCATCGGGATTTCCCGGTATTTCCGGACCCGATTATTCCTGGGAGGGTCACGATTCGTCAGAGACTCTTCAGAATATTTTAACCATTTTCCTGATAAATTATTACATTTTTTGCAATGCAGCTAATTTACAAAGCCATGTAGTACAGTCATAATTGTAAGCGAAAACCTACTTAAACATATTTCATTTAATAAATGCACATTATAATATATGGAACATAACATTGTAATTTCATTCTATTTTGAAGAACCATTTTCCTCTACTGGCAATTTAAACGTTGATGTAGGAAATCACATCTACCACTATGCAGTCTAAAAGTAAAAACTATTTTTTTTGTCAGATGGAAAGGAGCCCAGTCATTGGATGGCTGTTCCACGTGAGAATACTGACTCTGCTCGGTCTCCTGGCCCAAGCGGATATATATTTCATTCACCATGCATATCAGTTCACAACTTCAAAAGGACCCTCAGTGCAACTAGTGTTTGGCTTTGAGTATAGCATTTTGATCATTATGATTTCCAACATTTTGATCAAGGTAAGTTTTTTTTTGTTTTAATAATGTAGTTTGAAGACTGGCCCGGTATTAGGCGTATCGCCAACCGCAATAGGCAAATAAAGTTTGTGTCATCTTCCGTTAAATATTTAATTTCGATTGACACGCGAGTTGCACTCAGACTGCACTGCAATTGCAAAATAGCGATTGAAACGCAATAGGAAAGCAGTTTGGATACTGTGGGCACGGCAACTGAATCGCTACTGCATCACAAGTGCAATTGCGCCAACTGCATCTTATCTACTTTTCAACTGCATTCCATTTTGCAATCACGAAGCAGTTGCAACTATATGTCTACACCTAGATACCACTACATAAGCATAAAAGGTATTTTTAAATCCTATCTTTCGTGAACTGGATGCATGAACTCTCACCACTAACAACGCATTTTGTTCACTCTTTGAAATACATGAAGACATCGTTGCGTATCTATAAAAATGTCGCAGCCGTGACACGACGACGTCACAACCATTCGTTAGGCTATACTGCACTCGTATTGTGTGGGTTTGTACATATCGTTTCTCTTATTCCAGACAGGTTGATAACTCAATTTTACTAAAAATGTCGATTATGATTATGATAAAGAGGGAAGTATAAAACATCCCACCGGCTGCATATAACGACCTACCACAAGGGCGCGTTCCTATTATGTCGTAATGTTTTACTTATCGTTGGACGACTGTCGTGTCTAGCCTGTTCCCATATCACGACTATCTGTCGTGATTGTGTCGTGGAAACGTCCAGTCACGATTCGTCTTATCACTTTATCTTTCGACTACATAGGACAAATGAGCGAGCCGTCTCGCTACGCACGTGTCATGTGTATAATGCAAACAACTAGTTTAAAAACTTATGCACTGGTACTTAACTCTAAACTTGATAATCTTTAAGCGGCAATACGGGCGCGTTCCCATTATGTCGTACCGTTTTATTTATCGTTGAACGGCTGTCGTGTCTAGCTGTTCCCACGCGATCGTGACGACAATCTATCGATTCACGGTAGCCGCCTTGTCTGTTGCACGACATAATCGTTTGAAGATGCGATTATTTGTCGTCACATTTTTATCGTGACGTTTTATTTATCGTCGGAAATGACAGTCAATCGTGTTGTTGTGTGTGAACAAATTCATTTAAATATACAACCACGATACTTCAAACTGCACGATTATATGTCGTCATGACATAATGGGAATGCACCTATACTGGTTTGGTGTGATAGTTATGAAAATTGAGAAAAATTTGTAATGAGTATCTATCGTACGACGCAAGCACATAGAATGCACATTCGTGATGTCCGCTTGTTCGTTCCGTGGCTTAGTGGGTATAGCATCTGGGACGGTATGCTAGAAGACGCCGGTTCGAATCCGGCTGGATCGAAGGAATTTTTTTTGAGTGTTCGAGCTTTGTATTAATAATTATAACAAACGAATGAAATATGTTCACTAACTAAACTGTAAATTCACAGTACGTACTCCATGCCATCGACTCGCGCTGGGAAGCCCCATGGGAGAGTAAAGCGGCAGTACTGCTGTACACAGAATTGGCTATCAACTTCCTTAAAGTTCTGCTTTACGTCGGATTTGTAGCTGTCATGGTCCGCATCTATACCCTGCCGCTTTTTGCTTTCCGGCCAATGTATGAGACTATGAGGTAAGTAAATTAAGTGTTAAATTATAGTTGGAAATGAATTTTTTTTTTGCGAATAATTTTTTTTTTAATAAACTAACGTTTCTGGCTCTTCAGATCCTATGGTCACAACTATTAATTTGTCAAAGGTTGCGTTCTTTATGGGTATAATACATATATGTATATCTATAACCCGTTCTATTTTGGAAAAGGCTGTTAAATCTGGGTTACTCTTTTACTTGGAAGCTATTAAGATAATGCCATAGTGTTAGTCAGGATTCAGGAAAAAATGCAAGACGACAAGAGCTCTTGTCCGCGTAGTGGATGAATCTCTTGCTGCTTCAAAAGACAATCAAAGCAGATACCATTAGGCAAAAAGAATACTGCAATTAAAAAAAGTCAATAATTGCTTCTTGGTTTTCTTTTTGTGTGACACAACAACACCGATTGCCTGGTCTCGAAACTAGAGAATTCCCTGTATTATGAGTACCAGAGCAACGGAATTTATTCCGGGGCACTTCTCAGAACACCCACACCAAAACCAATTTAGAAAAGTTAATTTCCCAATTTGAACCTACCGGGAATCGAACCCGGTACCTCTTCATCCAGCGCCATATTAAACCGTTGTCAGCTCTAAAGTCGCGCGTTTAACAGTCTTGTCAGAACCATTTTAATAAGAAAGTTAGATTTACATGGCCGTGAAAATAAAGTATGTTCAGGGTCACAAGCTATTTTGATGGTCGAATACAAATAGTGGAATGTGATCTCCAAAGTTTTGGAATTACAACATCGACTGCTCTAGCCGTTAATAAAGGAGAGCTGCCGTCCCCTAACTTAAAACACGGCGAACTGACAAAATCATTTTTTGAGATATCGTAAATACCCATAACCCAGTTTTAGAATATTGAGATTGTTTAATGATATTTCAGCTATGCATCGTTAGGGTAAGCTCCGATAAATCGAATACGTTAACTAATTTTATTATTTGTGCTCTATCTTGTTCTATTTAAATCGGATATTTTACCATTTGTCACTAGCCGCGTTCTAGTTAGTGGACGGCAGAGTGATACAAGGGTCTGTGCTCGGTCCGACGCTATACTCAATTTATACAACTTACTTACCTACCCACGATAAGTATCTCCTTACCGCACATGTACGCAGGTGACACTCGATTACTCGTGACACTAAATGTTGATAGACACGAAATCGATCGGTATATAGAACTGCTCAATGGAGATCTAGTGTCTATAGTTGAATGGTCAAAGAAAAATAGCCTATTGGTAAAAGCTGGGAAGTGTTCTTGCATTGGTACTAGTACCAATGACCATTTAAGAACACAGGCATCATATAGAGCCAGTACATAATTCGAATCCGGTTATTACGATTGAGGGTCAGCAAATTAACGGATCTGTTAATATGCGCAATTTAAGCCTTGTAATGGATGGCATACTTAAATTTGAGCCACACACACAAATTGCCACCTGTTATGCATCGCTAAAATAGCCGTATAAACTAAGACCATTTTTCAATACGTGAAGAAAAAATGGCGAGTTTTTGTAGTTACAGCTTTTTCCTCAAATTAATTTTAGTTGTAAGTATTAATACGTTTTGAGTTTCTTAACTGTTTCTTGCTTGTTTAAGCTGACGGCTATATAGTCAATGCTAAATAAATAAGTAATAATTAAATACGTAAATCAGTGCGGCTTAGACTATGTGATGCCCTAGAATTGTTTAATTTGGATTATTGCGATGTAGTCTACGCGCCTTGTTTACTGAAGAATACGGAGAAGATTAAACGGGTGCAGATCTCTTGTATCCGATTTTGCTATGCAGTCCGTGCACGCTCTTATATTACCGCTTTCCTTAATCCTTTTGACTTTTTAAATGTGTCCAATAGACGTAGATTAAATTGACTTGTCTGTTATACGAGTATTTGGCGATCGAATTGTGCCTTTTTCCTTTAATTCCTCGGATACATTTCTTCAAGCGAAGCTTTCGGTTTGCTTCGTCTAAATGTTTTAATGACGTGTCACCCTCGCTTAAACTTAGTCAGTCATTGCACATTTTCAAGCAATAGCTACTTATCGTACAGAAATCACAAAGTTGCTAGACTAAATTGCTACTGCATTAAATTGTAGCAAATTGTTCCTATGTATTGTTTTAAGTTTATCATTAGTTTATTTATCACCTGAATAAATTTAAATTTATGTTAAAAATTTAAATCTGTTCCTAGGCCGTTTGTATACATTATTAAAAACTTACTTTATAATTACAATCCTATAACCCTTAATAGAACAATAGGCGTACCTTACAATGTCGTCGAAAATAAGTTATTTTCCTTCCAAGTTATATGATACGATATATGAGATTCTCTATCAAACTATAAAAATACATTACAGTACATTGACAGGGGACGATATAAACTATTTATATACGCTTGTAAATTAAGTCAACATAAGTAGGTTATGTTAAAATGTTTATAAAACTGTAGAGACATTATTTATTTATACAAGTATACAAAACAGA
>NW_020653719.1:5440150-5477918 GCF_003589595.1 Hyposmocoma kahamanoa | reverse complement strand
CAACATCTAGTGAACAATATTTAAAATCTTCGAAATAATAACTAAAATCCAAATGTTAATACATACAAATATTTAATATTAATTTTAATATAAATTTTACATCATGTAAGATTATGAGTGAATACACTGCAACACTGTTAAATATTGACAAGAAAACCTGCAACAGCCACGACAACATAATCCCTTTCGTAAATAGCGTTTCGAAAGGCATAATTAGGAACATCTTATGTTTGAAATTTTTATTGAATTGATATTCAATTATTTTTTGTGAAATCATTCCACTAGTTTGTCATATTTATTAATACAAAGATCAAACACTCAGAAAAAATTCCAGAATTTTTTCTGAGTGTTTAATCTTTGTATTAATAAATATAACAAACATCTTATGTTGCTGTTGCTTATTTCGTAAGGATTTTCATATGTTTATTTAGTTAGTTATAGTCTTTGCCCATTTTCAAAATATGCATTTGGACACCACTCTTTTGGATAACACTCTTTTATAGAGATGCCTCTGTAGAGGTTGTGTTTTAGTACTTTATTATTATATTATGTGCAGGAGTTTCAAGAAAGCGTACAACGATGTGGTACTATCGCGTCGAGCGATTCGCAACATGAACACGCTGTACCCCGATGCGACACCTGCCGAACTCGCGAACGCCGACAACGAGTGCATCATTTGCCGCGAAGAAATGCATACGGGTGAGATGTTGCCTCGTCACTATTTCATGACTCGATTTCGATACAACCTAATCCACCCCTAGTTTTTGAAAGTTTTCAATGAAAACTCGTTAAATAAAGTTACTCGGTACGAAGTACGACGTCAATTTGTGATCACCATACCATACAGATGGTGGTAGAAAGAGTTTCGAAAATGAAATGTATTTCAATCATTATCACTTGTAGACGTTATCACGTTTCTGTGGTAGTATGAATAAGAATTAAAAAAAAAAAACATGCTTTACATAGGAACAATTGTTTTTCAGTTTAATTTAGTAGCAGTAAAGCTCCTTGTGACAGAAGTGAAGTAGTGTAGCAGTTACGTCCAAGGAAGTAACTACTACACTACTTTACCTATTTTGAAACTAAATACCTGAATCTGAAACACGAAAAAAGAATTGATTCTCAACATACATTAATGAAAACAATAATTATAACTCTAGATTGTACGTAAAGTGAATGCATATCTGTATAGTTATCACCTTGAAATTGATAACTCGTCAAGGTCATAGAAATCGGTGCTTGTGTTAAACAGTTTAGTACAACAAACTTGTGAGCGAATTGTTTATTTATTATAAATGGGTTGTTAATTCATTTATATATTAACAGTTAGTGCCGTTGGTAAAGCTTGGTCTTATTTATGAGATTTTGTTACGCTTTTGGTGAACTATTGTAACATTTTTCCTATCTACCTATTCTCCATTCATCGATGTTAATTAAATTAGTTTTGTATTGTTTTGAACAATTTATGCAATTTAACTTCTTTTTGAATTTTCTTGCATTTGTTTGTATCTTTTTAAGTATTTTTAAAGCCGGGTATGTTACCACAAATCATAGCGTGTACGTGGTTCGCGAGGGTAGTAGAGAAGCGAGTGAAGACTGTTTCACGCTTACACACTAGAACCTGGTTACTGTGTCTGTCACGTTACAGTTACAGCTCGCTAATGAGTACCCGGCTTTATATTCTGTTTTCTTTAGATTTTGTTAAATCACATTGTTCCTTTGTAATCTGAATGCCAATTGTTTCACTTTTAATTTTAATAGTCCCTGTCTTTCTCTTTAATGCCATTTATTACAGATTTTAATATTGTAATGTCAACGTGCAGGTGCGAAGAAACTGCCGTGCAATCATATCTTCCACGCAGCGTGCTTGCGGCTGTGGTTCCAGCGCCAGCAAACGTGCCCGACGTGCCGGCTGAACGTGTTACGTGCTCCGGCACCGGAGCCAATACCCAACGCTCCGGTCCACGCGCCCAACGTTCCCCACGTGGCTCACGCGCCTCTACCGCCTCACACACCCAACATACCTGCTATGCCGCCTATGCCGCCCGGCATGCCGCAGCCCCCGCCCTTCCCTAATATACCGCCGCCGCCACCTCGTGAGTAGCAAGCAACGTCTTTAAAGACTCCAATATACGGGATAATTTGTCTTCACGATCCGTCATTTCAGATTAATCAAGGGAGTAGCGACGGATCAATACGACTATCATGACGATAGATCGAAACGAGGAATCGTCTGTACATGGGGCCGGGCCTTAAAGGCGTACACATTGCTTTTTGTACTACTGATTAATAATAATAATGTGCCAGGCAACCACACCAATTACTTGGTCTCTAAGTAGGAAATTCCTCTTGTACTCTGAGTACCAGATCTAAGGAATTCACTCCAAGTCCCCCGGAACACCCAAATCTAAATCAATTTAGAAAAGTTGATATCCCAAATTGGTGCTCTCGAGAATCGTACCTGGGACCTCTTCATACAGCGCCCACATTGCAAGCCCTTGAGCCACCGAGGTTGTGATTGATTGCTAAGGTGTCGGGTATAAATAATAAATACGTTTATTTCAGTTTCAGGTCCATACAAAATTGTTATTAAACAAAAATAAGATTTAAAATATCTAAAATAGTTACCTAGTTACCTATTAGCACAATACAAAATTGGAAGGAAAAATTAAAATCAGAATATCCATACCCCATCGAACATTTCGTTATTGGATAACATGCAATGACATCCACCAGGATAGAGTTCACGTTATAAACGTCGTCAGTACGAAATCAAAAGTTGTCTAAACTTGTCAATCTTTCCATATGTATTTAATTTTTTTAATCGTAGCTATGATGGCATGGGGAGTGCCTCCGCCGCCGCCGCCGCGGCCCGCAACTTTGGCTAATCTCTCTACCGCCGAGCTGCTTCGTATGGAAGGCACCGAACGACGCAACATAGAAGCTAGGTTACAGGTAACGGATAATCATATTTCTATAAGGCATTACACAGCATGTCGCTTTAGATCCGAATTGGCTAAATGTGTGAAACATTTAGGCCTTATTCAGAGTGGCGGCGGGCGCGGGTGCTTGTAAATCAAATGTACTAAATCTATGATCAAATGTATGTAGACGCCAGTCGCGTTCGCAGTAGCCGCGCGCGCCGGCGTCTGCCTCGAGACGGGCGAGGGCGCGAGTGCGTAGATCTATTGGTTCAATCCGCCCCACAGTGGGCCCAAATTGATAAATCTTAGACATAGGAATAACTTGTGGAGTATCGAGCTGATTTATAATAACATTCGAGATAATAACATTCCAAACAACTTTTATTCTTGTATAATTTCTTGAAAAGTTGATAGTTTCGGAGAAAAAGAAATTGTAATTTTTTTGTATGGAGAAATATACATTTTATTTTTTATCTCTTAATGTAGGAAAATGTGATGTGTGTGTTTTATTTACAGTATAGGTCTAATCATTATCTATCAAGAAAAAATAATGAGATCTGTATTACATTAAAATGTTATAGCCTAGATTGTGTGATTTTGAACTGCCTCGGTGGCTGAACGGTTACCATTCAGCCACCTGGGACCTCTGCGTGGCCGGACTGCCACGCAGAGGTCCCAGGTTCGATTACCGGGCCAGGAGAAATATTTGTATGGCCTACATTTATTTCTCTCGTGAGTTTCGGTGTCATTTGTGGTTGTCTGTGTGTGTCCATGGCACCCGCGACATAGGGTTTTCCCTGTTGCGGGACTATGTTGAGTATGTGCGTTAATATTATTGTGCAGTACTGTTTCACCGTTACTTACTGTTGTTTTCAGCTTCTCCG
Source organism: Hyposmocoma kahamanoa (assembly GCF_003589595.1). Classification (NCBI taxonomy): domain Eukaryota; kingdom Metazoa; phylum Arthropoda; class Insecta; order Lepidoptera; family Cosmopterigidae; genus Hyposmocoma; species Hyposmocoma kahamanoa. The sequence goes on along the minus strand of NW_020653719.1, from coordinate 5,474,110 downwards.
TGAGATCCAATCAATGCTGGACGCGTCGGTATTGCTGATGCAGCAGTACACCTCTGTGGTGTCCGGCCTGCCACCGCAGAACTGCTCCAATGTTGCCACGCAAACCGAGATGTCGTAAGTATAATGTGTACTTTTGAGTTGCTTTTTAACTGATTTCTAAAAAGGAGGAGGTTCTCAATTCTTCTGTATGTTTTTTCTTTTTTTTATGTATGTTACTCCATAACTCGGGCATTTGTTAACCGATTTGGATTCCACGAACTTTTGAGGTCGGTTTTTTAGTACTCTATACAGAGATTATATCACGAAACGAGAGATCGATACTGATCGCCTTCAATGGTATTCTAAAGGTTTATCCTCAAGAGTGGTTGATATGCGCGATATAAACTATCACCTCTATTAAAGCCAGACCCCAAAACAGCCTGCGCCGTTTATTTGAACATTGTCAGGTTAGTATTATTGATACATAGATCGAAGAAACACAAAGAAAAGTTCCTTCGATCTGACTGGAATCGAACCAGCGTTTGTTGCCTCACCGTGGCTACTGCTCTTAATTTTAAGTTACATTAGTTATGTGGCACAGGATACTTATGTTTTTTATTCCGCAGTCTGTGGGGATGTGCGCTACTGACCGAAGGCAGAAATTGAAAGCATAATTAGTAAGATTAGACATACCACCTGGTAAATAATCCCTAAATGCGTTTTGTGATCTCAGAGATAATTGTCAACGTGTTGCAATAAAAGTATTTTCTACTTATTGGAGTTTTACAATATTTAATTAATATCTATTTTTTAAATTCATCATCATTAACTGAAGCATTCGGTGTAACAAGCGCGTATCACGTACAAGAGATTCGAAAAATTTAAAGATTCGAGTGTTATTATTATTTTAAAACAATAAGAAACATTTTTTTTTTTATTGTGTTATCTGCCCTTATTGCACCAACCGGTAAATGAACAGGGCATTTGTTTTATTTTTGATTTTTAAGGAAATACATTGTGAGTCAGTCTTATTTAAAAGTTACATTGAAAAAAATTAAAAGTATTTTTAATCATTCATTAAATTAGCTGGATTGAAATGAATCTATAGAATCATCTGCAGCAGGTCTCATTGGCCTCCTAGATGCTCCATGTTGAGGATGAAGTCGCTCGTTTCAGACATTTCTTTACATTAAAATAGGTTTTTAGAAACTGCAAGTGGTCCGAAATTCAAACGCACATTTATAATCTATGCAACAAGTGCGGAGTGCCACCTTCTAAATGAATGGAACTTATGCTATCTAGAAGGGAGAATCGAATAAGTTCTTGTCACAAGATACTAGATAGTGTTTCACATGTTTTGATGCAATAACATCAAAACGGGCTTTAAGTGCCGAGCGTCCATGTTGTTCCCAATGCTTCAATTATACATATTTGCCTTACACATTATATGATATGACGCGATAGAGATGACAAAAATCTGGTATATGTGCATCTCTTTTTTCTGTCTGTCAGAAACAAAATAACAATACAAATTTTCAGAGTTTCGTGATAATTAATCGAAGTTAGATCATAATAAACTTGTAATTAGTGCTATTATTTAGAAATTAAAAAGTAGTATAAATTCACAGTCTATCAAATTAATTATGTATCATACAGACGAACAGAACCTGAGCCGTCGCCTGCGAAGGTGAAAGTGGAGCCCGAAGTAGCGCAGACCACGTCTGCGAACGTCAAAACGTCGCCGTCGCACTCGCCCGTGCCCTCTACGAGCAGAGCTTTAAAAGACGAGTTCGAGGCCGATTCCTCCACTTTTGAAATTTTGGACTCTGACAGGTAAATTTTGGACTTATCAAAACGTAACGTAGAATAAATGTATTATTCCAGCGCCATCATAATCGAGTTTACAAGATTTGACTAATGGGGTAAGATTCAATGTATGTGTTGATTTAATCAATTCTATTTTTATTTATTTATTTAATCAGGCTCACAACAATGAGTACACTATAATTATGCAGGTATAAAGACACTATGATTTTAAACTAAGGGTCGTGTTCCAGAACTCTACTCAATGCTCAAGTCAGGATTGCACTGGAAACACAAGCACTGGAAATACGACCCTAATGGCAGGGACTTGAGTATGATTTCGAGAGCTTTAAACCATACTCAAATCCTGACTTGAGCATTGAGTAGAGTTCTAGAATACGACCCTAAGTGTCCCATCACTTAAAGGAGGGCACAGCATGCACTAAGAGAAATACAATAATATTTGGTTAGGCATGACGATACAAAAGTACAACCATTATAAACATAACTATAAACTTATCACACCACTTTCTTTATCATAGAAACTGAAATACAATTTAGATCAATTTCACTCTGATACTCCTTATACAGTGTTATTGCTCGTGATAAGAAACAATGTAGCCTCAAATTTGTGCGACATCTTGGCCTGTGGAAGAGCCTATTACAACCAGGCCTCGGCAATTGTCGCAGGATAAGGAAGTCTTAATTTAGAGAGTAGACCAGGGCAATCAATAATGCCTGAGACAATTCTTTCTGTTTCATTTATACAACATGAAAATGGCGTCAGCTAGCTGGTTATCGTATCCGCGGAATCCTCTAGGTTATAGCTGAAAATCAGCGGTTTGCTCCTGAGTAAACACCGACGCTGAGCTATGGTCTTTTTGCGCTGCTACAGCACACATACATAACTGGGTGTTCGGCAGTGCTGCGACTCTGCTGTTTTTTTTTCTCTATTGTATTACATATTTTTCCGTAGATCCAAATAAACGTTTTATCTATCTATCTATGAGATTTTTTGAAACTTCTACACTCCATTAATACGAATGCGAGCATTTTAGAAGCCTTTAGTACACACATATGATTATTAAATCTTAGTTGAGAATCTATTTGGATACCTAAATCGCGAATTTCCTCAATTTCGGTAAGAACTTCGTCGCACAATTTATACTGTTTGTTTAATATTGCGATTACGAGTAAATTTAATATGTTTGCACTTTTTTTATATTGAGTGTCGTTTTATTCCGATTACACCAAACAGTTAATCTATCCTGAAACAAGATAGAAAGAACAGTATCGTTCCTAATCGATTTAATAGCTTTTAGGTCGTCAGCGAACATGTACAGATCAGAATAAAGAAAACATTGATCCACATCATTAATGAAAAGATTGAATAAGTAAAGCCTCCAAATGAGATCCCTGTGGAATGCCAGATACTCGTACGGTCTTGAACTAAGTCCATTTAATACAACTCTTAAGTCACGTTGCGACAGATATGACCGAAACCAACCCAGAAGAGGATCCGAAACTCCGTAAATTTGCAATCTATGTATGAATATGCTGTGGTTTACTGTGTCAAACGCCTTACAAAAGTCTGTGTAAACATCAACTTGTGTGCACGAATTAACCGCTTCCATAAGGTTCTCATCATACATAACCAGGCGGTCTACCCCCGTTCTCCGTCCGAACCAATTACTGTGAAATAAGTAATACTCCACCAAATTAGAAGATGCATAATGTGAAAGAACCTTCATGCTTGACATTGTCTTTTGATTTGTTCGAGTATTACTTATTTGACAGCAATTGTTTCGGACGGATGTCGGACGGAGAGCGATAGTAGACCCCCAGATTTGTAGCGGCCGATCTCCCCTTGACGAACCCATGTTGATTGACCGATAATAACTGTTTTAAGTGCCACCACATTAGACAGATCAGAGCCTCTAATACTTTGGGGAACACTAGGTCTATAGTTGGTAATATTTGTTTTATCACCAGCTTTGTACACAGGAACTATTTTAGTCTTCTTCCAAACAGTTGGGAAAACAACATCGTGAAGCGATCTATTATACAACAACATCAAGGGCAGGGTTAGTCTATTGGCAGTCCTAGACAGAAAAAGGGGCGGTATGCCATCTGGACCGGCTCCCTTATTTATATCCAGACGCTTTAAAGTTTTTTTCATTTGGCTTTTAGTTACGGTAACCTTGTATAATATGTTATTATTGATACAGTTAGGAGCTTCAGTATAACTAGCATGAACAGCATCTGTGGAGTCGACGTTCTAGTCGCAGAATACCCTGTAATAAGATACCATTTCAGAAATCACGATCGTGCCTTTGCTCAACGACGACGCAGACAGATTGCAAGAAGCCCCAATTAGGGCATTTCCGAATCTTCACAATGCGAATGCTAATAATAAATCTATTCTTTTTTAAATTAAGTATAAAATCATTGCCAAAGCTTAAATTTGTATTTTTTTTTATAAAAAATAAGTGCGTATTTGACCATCTCACCTGGTGGAAAGTGACGATGAGGTCGACGTTAAATAATGCCTATTCACTTTCGCTTTGAAAAGGTCCAAGTTATAACGTCAGGTTGTACGAATCCTTGACCAATTTAGAATACGAAGCTAATAATCATTTTTTTAATGGTATAAAACAAAATAACAAAAATTTAACAACTGCTAAAAACCACGTTACGTTATCGTTTTTAAACAAGCCCAGAGTTATTCGTAATAAAAGACTCGTGTATGTAGGTACATTTGTAGACTATTATGACAAAGATGGTCAAAATCGCAAGCATTTATGATGACTGAGAAAATAGTAAATTTAATACTATAATAATAGTTAGAAAATATAATATATTGTTATAAATTCAAAGCAATGAGACAAGACAAGAAGAGAACAATGAGAAGTGGCAATAACAAAACTTGCTTTTAACTTTCTAAAATATCCTTAAACAAACGAGACATAAGAAATTCAATACATGCTTTGCAATTTTTTTCATTTACTTTCAGAGATAAGACTGATGCGGACGCCGAGGAGCTGCGAAGACGTCGACTGCAGAAATTTGCTATGGATAAATGAGCTTATGTTTAACGAACTTTGTTCCACTCTCCAAAACTTACTATTTAATGTACAAAGTGTTTCGGTACTTGTAAGCATTGTGTATTCTAATCAGAAAGAAATAAATGTATTTATGTTCTTGTAAATATAAAGGGTTATACACATGAATACATTACATACTGCTTTACTTCTCACACATGGCGTTTCAACTAGTCAAATAAAAGAATGTCCTACTGATACACATTATTATTATGAATGTACTGAACTAAATATTGCACATATAATACATACTAACAGTTGTAGAAAGCGTTGATGTATTCATATACTTTAGGGTTATAGTTTTCCAGTACTGGCAAGGCACTGAGATATTTGCTAGAACCATAGAGCTCCATGTCATTCTTACAATACCAAACGTTTTTGGTACCTTCAGTGCCATCAACATTCAAGGTATTCAATTGTAATATACCAAAGTGGTATTTTTGACCGTCTGTTTGAATACAATTTATATAGACCGGCTCTGGTAAATCTTTAACATTTTCCTGAAAAAAAATAAAATAAAAATTATTTATTTATAAGATCTCAATTCGTATCCCATCTACAGGGTGTCCGGTAAAGAATGGATAAGCCTGAAATGCCTTATAGTAGAGCTTATGAACGTTAAAAAAAAAGTATAAAGAAAAATATATCCCATGCAGAACCTAAGATTTTTTTTTCTTTAAATTTAATTATTTTACATTCTTGTACACCACGACTACAAGTTAATCAATTCCTTCAGTTTTTTGGTGTCATAATATTCTACATTAACTGTGCTAATAGATAGGCAGTAAATAGTATGACTAACTATAGCACTTAAACAAAAAAAAGTTTTATTTTATTTTTTGCAATTTTTTTTTCACAATGGTTGCATCTTTGATACAAAAAAAAGATAACCTGAGTGGCCAACTATTCTAAAATAATGTGTGTTTAAAGTAGATTTCAAAATGGTATGATTCATTATTGTATCTAATATAAATAGAAAATTATTGCTATTAATGTGCAAAAGGAGTAAATTTGACTAAAAACTAAGTTTTCAAAATTGGACCATTTTTTGTCTTGAATTGAGCTTGACCATTGAGGTTTCATAAAAAAAACAATATTAGACATAAATACAACTATTTACAATTTGTTCACTTACAGCAAATGTTCAAACTGTTTGCCAGAGACCCTGATGCAGGCTCTACATCTTCGAATAAAAGCCCTTCTGAGTAGCCGCGTATATCGTCGTTCACTTATTGTTGCAGCGGCTGCACTGGCACGGCTACGTAAGTCTTCCAAGGACCTGATCGGCTTACCATACACAATTTCCTTAAGGCAGCCCCAATAAAAAAAATCAGTGGATATAGGTCCGGTGAACGCGGAGGCCATAAAATTGGCCCCAGACGGCCGATCCATCTGTCTGGGTATGTTCTATTCAAATATCCTCGAACAGGGACCGCATAGTGCTCAGGAAATAAATCTACTTTAAAGACACATTATTTTAGAATGGTTGGCTACTCAGGTTCTCATAATTTTTGTTTATATCAAAGATGCTTAATCTTTGTGAAAAAAAAAAATTGCACTGAAAAATAAAACAAAACTTTTTTTAAATTTAAGTGCCATAGTCATACTATTTACTGCCTATCTATTAGCACAGTTAATGTAGAATATTATGACACCAAAAAACCGAAGAAATTGATTAACTTGTAGTCGTGGTGTACAAAAACGTAAAATATGGTGAAAATAATTAAATTTAAAGAAAAAAAATATATATCTTAGGTACTACATGGGATATATTTTTCTTTATATATATTTTTTTAATATTCATAAGCTCTACTACAAGGTATTTCAGGCTTATCCATTTTTTACTGGACACTCTGTATAACGATTATTAGGTATTTGAAAAAGGTTCATTTCGATTATGAGTATTCATGGACTTAGGACACTTTACAGTCGGCTCGTGTACAAAGCGGAATAAGAACGTGGACAAACCTGCATAATTACATTCTAGTTTAGATAAAAAAAAACTATTGTCGCCAATATTCCTTAAAAACCTTACTGCCAAGCGTCATACATAACTTTGTTCATCTTTCTATGTTAAGTAGTTGGTATTTACCACTAGTTATATAAATTAACATTTTTTTTTACTCAATATTAGCCACTATATTGCTATACATCTTCCCAAAAGTAAATAAATATATTATCCACCAATGTGGATGAAGAAGAGATTTGTTTAAATAACCATACGTTATTTCTATATTCTCTGCTAAGTAAAAATGACAATGTCCTGTTAGTTTTTTTAAACACATTAAATATATACATTATAACATCATACAAATCTTACCCCATGCAACTGTTTGGCGTAAGCTGTGGCGACGGCAAATGCGTGTGTTAATGACCTGCCGAGGATCTGGGTAGGTGTGACTGGAGTCTCATAGACGTTGTTCACTTCTGTACTGTTGTAATGCAGCCATGTGGTGTGGGGATGCCTCATAGTGATTGTTGGATGAATTGCTGGAAAAGTCAAAGTTATATGACTGATATAACCCTGAGGGTTAAGTGCGTCAGTGTAAATTCGGTTGCTCTGGTACTCATAGTACAGGGAATTTCCTAGTTTCAGATCAGGTGATTGGTGTGGCTGTTAGGCAGATTACTAAGATAGAAAATAAAACTATTTTTCGGATCTATTATCGCGTATATTTAAATCTGAAAAATAGTTTCAAGTTTCGGGTTCTTTACAGTTTTAGTAGCAGTAGAGCTCCTTGTGAAAGAGTTCGTCCAGTAGTAGTAACTACCACCTTGCCTATTTCTGCCGATAAGCAATAATGTCAGCATTACTGTGTTCCAGTCTTAAATGGTAAGGGTGCTGGTGAAATTACAGACACACGGGACTTGTCAACTTATGTCTCAGGGTGACGGGCGCAATGGTAGTTATCCTCAGATCTTTGCAATTTATAGCTCTGAATGGCACTGTAACTGTTATGGACAGGCGTGTAGCTTACCACCAGGCGCACGACTTGTTCGTCCCGTCACTTGATGTTATAAAACAAAGGTCCTATGGTCACGACTGATCGTCATATCCACGATTTATTAGTATAACAATCACAGACATATATATATCTAGATAGACTCCGCAAGTACAGCAATTTGTATGAAAACCAAGCGTGCCTTATTTTATGTACTCGCTATGACGTCTAGCGATGGGCGAGTCGAGTTATTTAACTTGATTAACACGAGTTACTCCCACAACGAGTCAACTCGAATTATTTTTTTGTTAACTCGAGCTAGCTCGGTACGGTACGGTACCCGCCCCGCCGAGTCGAATACTTCAATCACACATCGCAATACGCAGCGGCTATTCGTTCTCACTCGGTCGGTTCGGCGACCTTCGGAGCACGCTAGAGTCGCGAGCGATGGGCGAGTAGAGATAATTAACTCGAGTTACTGCCACGAGGTAACTCGAGCTAGCTCGGTTCGGTTCCCGCCGATCTGAATACTTAACTCATACAGCGCGTCAGCTACTCGTTCTCATTCGGTCGGTTCGGCGACCAATCGGCCAATCGTGCGGAGGGACCGAACTATTGGTTAGACTGAGATCGAATTATCACACGATTTACGTCGTGTTTACGTCATACGAATCACGATACGATCCGAATTGCAGACAACCAATCGGTGATTCCCCAGCTGGCAACGTTTTTATGTTGATTCTCCTTTGTCGGCAATTGTATAAGTATTGAAAATGCCTCCTAAGAAAAGCGTTGCGTGGGAGTTTTTTACTAAAACTGACGATGGGTGTAAAGTTATTTGTAAATTATGTGCATGTAGTTATAAGTTTATAAGAAATACGTCGACCTTAATAAGCCATTTGAAAAAAAAAACATCATTCAATACAGTGAAGCTCAAGAACAAACACCAGTTGAAGTAATGTTGCCATCAAGTCAGAGTAATATTTTACAATCCCAAACACCGATCATTACAGAGATCAACGAACCAGCGCCGAAGCGACCAAGACAGATGCGTCTTACTGCCCCGACCAAAATTAATAAAAAATCGGTAGACGAAGCTCTAATGGATATGATAGTTATAGATATGCAACCATTTCAAATTGAAAATGAAGGTTTTAAGAAATATACACAAAAATTAAATACAGATTACGAATTACCATCACGAAAAAAATTTACTCCAATGATAGACGAAAGATATAAAATATGTAGTGCAGAAGTAAAAGAAAAATTAAAAATTGTACACGATATAGCCTTGACCACTGACTTATGGAGTTCCGATAGTCAAAAGAGTTTCCTTAGTATAACTGTACATTTTATACTGAAATCAAAATTACATTCCATGGTGATATCAACATCAGAACTTGGCGAACAACACACTGCATTAAATATTGCCAACGCTTTGAGGACAATTATGACAGAATGGGAAATATTCGATAAAGTAGTATATGTCGTAACCGACAATGCATCAAACATGAAAAAATTACCTAGAAATCAAGGATTTCATAAAGTTTCAATTATTCGGCTGGCAATAAGTTACAAGTTGTCAATGTCAACAACAAACAATCTCAAATAATGTTCACAATTTCTTCCAATATATTTTTTAATATTTTTTCCCAGAAATCGAAGTGACTCGGTGAAATTCGGCGATTAATTGCTTACAGTACTATTTTTTTTTAATAGCTTGAGGACGTAACTGTTTTCAGGACGTTTCGGGGTAACTCAAAATTGTACCCCAGGTATGATCTCCACAACAGCATTACGTCCAGCAAAGATTCATCTAAAAATAAATACCTTGCTGCTACCGAAAGAATGAGAAGACGCGTGATGCGAATGAAGTTTCATACTTGACACTTGTCTTTTAATTTTGTCGAATATTACTTATTTGACAGTAATTGTTTCGGACGGAGATCGAGAGTAGACCCCCTGAATCGCATTCAAAGTTACTTAGGTAGTATCGCCTTCTTTAGCTGTCAAATTTTGCCTCTTATTTGGTGACGACTATAATTTGGCAAAACACACGGAGTCGTAGTAGAAGTAGGTATGGCGCATGGTCAAGGTAGTTTAGCGGTGCGGCGTATAGCTTTAAGCAGTAGACGGCCTAGCGATGGGACGAGTTGTATTTATTTTAACTCGAGTTGACGTGACTGCTAACTCGAGTTAACTCAACTATGTGTCTGACAGAGCAACCGCGAGTAAAACTCGATCCGACGATTCACCGAGTTGGACACGATCGACGGCCCGACCCGACTCGCACGTGATCGAAGGTCATCGAACCGACGGAGTGAGAACGAATAGCCGACGCGCTGTATGAGTGAAAAATGCGACTCGGCGGGAACCGCAGCTCGAGTTGACTCGTTGTGGGAGTAACTCGAGTTAAATAATTCGACTCGCCCATCATCGCTCGCGATTCGACCGTGCTCCGAAAGTCACGGACGCGCTGTATGAATGAAATATTCGGTTGGGCGGCGGGCGGGGCGGGTTAATCGAGTTAGCTCGAGTTCATGAAAAAGTAACCGAGTTGACTCGTTATAGGAGTAACTCGAGTTGACTCGTTATAGGAGTAACTCGAGTTTACCGAGTTAAATAACTATACTCGCCCATCGCTAAGACGGCCTGAGGTATAGCAGAAATATATCTTATACATTTTCAAAACCTTTTAATGAATTCTAGAAATGAAAACATAGATTAGTTTCCGAAATCTATAGATTTCAAAATTTCTCACTAAACTTTGTTTGAGCATGCAAAAGCTGAAAAGAATGAAGTATAGCTAAGGTAAGTCTACTCTCAAGCATCAGCGCAACAAAGCCACCTGGCTATCTCGAACACTTGATGCAGCATTGAATACTAGGCAGGCTTTCCCTAAATGCTGGTTTTAATAAGCACTTATCCAATTCTAAGACTTGACAAGACATGACGCAGACACGCCCTTGCATTTCATACGCGAAAGTTGCTCACTGATGAGCATACAAAACTGGGAGATAAAACCAGAGGTAAAAATAATTTGATCTTTGGGCCAGTGCAAACCGGCAGACGGGAAGTAGAGAACATTAAATTTAGCAATATATTTTTTTATGCTATTTTTACTGTAATAAGGTATAAATTGCAATGCTCTTCAAAATCGACTTTGAGGCACTGCGGCGCATGTCTGTCCGCGTCTCGGAGCATTGCAATTTATACCTTATTTGAATTGCAATAGTATAAAATATACATTGATAAATTTGCCTTGCAGTATATCCTAGTTCTTTAATTCTGTAGGTCTTGCCTCAGAAGGTAAGTTAATAACTGCCTGCAGTGATACAAGGCTGCACCAGATCCTGCAAAGGCTCCTTAATAGTAATAATAGACCTTGGTCTTATACTCCTGAGGTAAGCAAGGGTTATGAATTTCTATAGCAGAGTGGTAATGGTTCTTGTGAAATGTTACACTTGCTGGTAGGCTCAAGATTCTGCAGTTGAACTCAAAAAGCTAATACTTACGGTATTTACTGCTTCCGTAAAAATGTTCCTTTGGCAAAGTAATAGTATGCTTCACAGGGTACAAGTCGGGTATTTCAATAAATGATATGTCCTTCTCATTCAACTCATGTTGGACTGGATTGTTACTAGTGACTAATATATTAGAAACTTCTTGGAATTGTATTAATTCATCATCTTTGTTAAACACCGATTGACATTCTACATCATTCACAATGTATTTAGATTGAGTTGCTTCTATGTCACTGCTTCTTTCAATCAAGTGAAGTAATTTGTTGGTAATAATTTCACTGAAATAATCCAAAGACCATTGTAAATTAAAAAAGCGAACAGATATAAATAGAATAGAATTAAATACTCATCAACACAAAGTCATTGCTTGATTGTAGTTATAACCTGCAACACATGTTGTCAACAGCAACAAACCAATGGGTGAACATAACAGTTTGGTACCTGAGTCTGTACTTGTAATATTTTTATGTAAGTCAAAGTTTTGTACTGAAGACACACTACTTAAAAACATGTTTATAGAATATTTGTCTGTTTATCTGTGCACTTGCGCATGCTAAACTCCACAATAGCTTAACTAATTTAAATGTGTTTTATAGTGGCATATTGAGAAGGGTATTGGGAAGGGTAAAGGGTAGTATTTGTTTCATTTAAATAAGATGACAAATAAAAAATGTCTTGGTAATATATATATCAAAGCGTGTCTCTTGCACTCAACATACATCATACATCATACATATCAAATGGTGAGATGAAATAGTCTACTACTAAAAAGTTACTTAGTTAATTTCCAAAAAAGTCTTAGCTGAAATTTAAACCACAAAACTAATGACAAAATTAAATTAAGAATTAAAGGCTAAGTCTACTTATTAGGCATAACAAGTTGATCCTATATGTAATTTTATATAAGAAAGAAACATTTCTTCTCCTTACAACTTAACAACCTAACATGGGTATGTGTTAGAGCATATGAAAACACATGCACAGTTAGTTAATAATCTCAGTACAGAGTACTAATAAAAACAGATCTTCAAAGTTATTCATCCCCTAGTTTAGTTTAGCCACCCTTAGAGATTGAATATTTTCTTCAAGTTTAAATGGGACCACTACTGAAGTACCCTCTTTCTAACAAAAAAGAATCACCAAAATCTCTTCACAAATGTTATCAAGTAACATACATCCAAAAATACATAGTCAAATTGAGAACCTCATCCTTTTTTTGAAGTGGGTTAATAAACATGCACTAATTCATCATCATACTCACTTCCGTCTTTTATCTGAAATACCCAAAATTCTAGGAAAATTATAGGCAGGCCTCTCAGGGTCCTTGATCTTTGGTAATTTCTTCTGTTCGCAGTCAAAGACATTAGCTGATAGTATGGCCTTCTTCACATTCTCATGAATTGCTTTAGGTGCAGGTATCGCCGCCATTTCTTCAATCTTCTGAGGCAATTTATCTTCGGCTATTATGGTTTTTGTGAGGACTTGGGCCTGTGATATGCCTTCCAGTAAAACATTAGTGTGTTTTAATGTGTAGCATGGCTTTTCTTTGTAGTATGGGTGGTCCTTATCCAACAATATTGATGATTCATGGGGTCCTACTATTTCAATTCTGTAATAATTCAATTAAAAATATTTTTCGGGGTTGTAGCCGTTTTCAGGAACATGTTAGGTTAAGTTACTATATTTCGTTTTTATTAACGACAAACTTTAACGAACAAGATAAATAACTCACCTTTCGCGTGGTTCCGGTTTTTCCTTCACGAATTCTAGAGCATCTTCCACAGGAATGCCTTTTGATTTCAAATATTCCTCTACTTTTGTATTGATAGGTACAGGTTTCCCTTGGACTAACCAGTGCTTCTTGAACATAAAACCGATGTGCTGTCTATTTAATATTTGTGTTAATCTCATTTTGACAAGCTATATTAGTAAATTCCAAAATTAAGCAAGATATACAGAAACCAACAGAAACTCATGCAGTAACTTTCAAACATCACTGCAAGCATTGCAAAGATCATACTATAGATTTTATACACTAAATCTATGGATCAAACACTATATTTGTTTTTTTTTTTATTAATAGTTTTGGCTTGGATACAAGTCGTTAGAGCCATGTCTTCGTTTAATTATCGAGATCCTCAGTAATATTTGCCATTGTAGTTTTAAATTCTAATACATTATGTTTTAACTTTGTCTTAAATAACTTAGTTCATTTATTTGGGTTTATTAAATAATCTTTTAAACGGCAGGAGTCAATATTTATGTTTTACTTTCACTCAAATCGCATTATCTTCTATAACTTTGAACAATAACTTTGAATTCGTAATTAGTGGAGTTTTCAGGATAAAGTCTTGAAATTTAGTTTAAAATACGGGATATAGTTTTAACTTTCTTCATCACTATTTCTTTCTTCGTTTTTTCTTTATAATATACTTAAAATAAAATAATCTTTGTAAAAACTATACACGTAACTTCAAAAACCCGATATTTTTTTTACACTATATTTGAGACATCACTGGCTGGCTGATAGAAAGCAACAGAAAAACATGATAAAAAACAGTGTCAGAAACAAAACAAAAAATGTTTTTCTGTTTTTATTTGCAAAGGGAAAATTTATTCACGGTCCTAAAGGGGGCATTCGTTATCCTGTACCTATTGCAGTCCGCTTAGCAGTCCACCGCGTAATGGAGGAATATAATAATAACAAGACATTTATTCATAAGCACATTTACAATAAAAAGGTTAACAGTAAAGAGTTTCGGAAATGTGGACTCTAGTGCCAATGAATAGGATGGAACCTTAGCACGACTGCTGCTTTTCAGGTTCCATCTTCATACATGGACGTCCATTGCTGAGAATTGTCAAACTTCACAAGAATTACATTTGAAATTTATAGGTCATGCTTAAAATTGATTTATTATTTCTATGAGGACACGAGTAGATTTAAGAAGAAACTTAAAATAAAGGAACGATTTGCTACGTTATAATGCAATTACGATAACAATTTAGTCCAGCTACATTGTGATTTCTGTACGTTAAGTAGGCATTGCTTACACTTTCTTTTGAAAGTGTTCAATGATTGGGTAAGTTTAATCGGGGGTGCAATGTCATTCGCCGATGACGATTTAGGGAGAAATAGTTTAAATATAAATGATTGCAGCCATATGCGAAAAGTCAATAAAAATATGCTATTTTTAACTAGGGTAAAGGCATCAAGTAGTCAGCTTTTTAACGGAAATTTCAATTTTGAATCTTAGTTATTTGTACAGAGTAGGGCAGACAAATGTACCACAATGTTTGATCAACCATTTATTGTAATTTTAATATAAATAATATGTAAATAATGTAACAAATAAAAATCTTCTGTACTGATAATAATATCAGTACAGAATAAATATAAATTTAGGTTTATAGAAAAAACGGCAGTTTTTCCCAGTAGTCAGCTTCTAAAATCCAATAAAACAGCCTCTGTGTACCCTGTACTCAGCCTTAACACTTACAATAAGAATGAGATCAAAATCAACAATAATTATACAATGTAAAATCAACGGATATATGAGATACGAGTGTATCGGTCTTGGTGCCATTTTTTACTAAAAATAATAAAGATACCCTATAATATCGTTAAATAATAAATATAATACCCATACCTACCTACATAATAAGGGACGACTGGACACTGATACCGCAAAACCCAGTGGTCAGCCTTATTAAAAAAATATTTTCAAATGGGGCTGACTGCTGGTTTTTCACAAAACTGTACAGGGAATGTTAAGTTAAATTGGAACATTTTATTGTAACGGTTTAACGATAGAATTTTTGTCATGATTTGAAAAATACACGATTAACCCAAAAGTCTGCCCCTGGAGGCTAGGCATTGGATTTCATATAAAAAGCGAAGTCTCCAGTAGCCAGCCCCCTCAATTTGCACGTAAATTAGGAGATAATAAATTATTACAGAATTAATGAAATTGAATAGATAAACTAATTAGTAACACACAAGGGGAGAAAAACAGTCGCTTTTAACATCGAAACATAACTTTTGTTACCTGTTATGAGAACACCACTTGCTGAGAAAAAAAATGGCGGACATGGCGCAAAAGCTTTTGGCGACTGACGGCACCTGTATAATCGAGTTTATTTCTGCTTCTGACCTCTTACCGCGCTAGTCGCGTAATGTATTGACCAATGAAGAATCAAAGCTTAAATTTATCAACTTGCGATTTGTAAATTCTAAAAAGACCGCTATTTATAAGGAATTAAAGACGCAAAAGGCTGACTACAGGATCCTGGCTGGCCATTGGTGCTCTTACCCTATTTAATATTTCTCATTAACTCATTAACTCCTACATACTCCACGGCTCCAGATAAAATACTTTATTTGCACGCATGTCCATAACAGTTGCAGTGCCACTCAGAGCTTTAAATCGCAAAGATCTAAGGGGCACTGCCACTGCGCCCCTCAGCCTGAGACATAAGTTAATAAGTCCCATGTGCCTGTAATTTCACCAGCTCCCTTACCCTTCAAAACCGGAATGCAATAATGCTAACATTACTGCTTGGCGGCAAAAATTGGTAAGGTGGCAGTACTTCACTGTATATGTATACTGCTAGTAGTCGTCCGGACTCGGTCCACACGTACTCGTATAATGAAAACTCGGCTTTTGGTGCATTTTTCCACAAACAACCTAATGGCATGCCTAGCCCATGTAGCGCCTTCTGGCCTGGGTGCAGTTAATCCAGACGCCTTCTAGTAGGCACTCGATCAAAATGGAATATTTTCCCCAGTGATGGGAAATATGGGTGCATTGTAAATGGTGCAATTAACAGGTCTTTGAAAGCGTCGCGGGAGTCGTTCGTGGCCCCCTTAAACCCTTTGTTCTTGTGCGCCTCAAACCTTGCACCATACGTAAAACCGGCACAGTTCTTGTGACTTGTTTATAGCGCCTGGAATAAAATACAATTTCTCGCATAGTCAACGAACGTCGCATTACGGCATTCGTGTATTGATTCATACAGGCCTATAATGTATATTCCTTGGTTGCTGTACTCAGCTCAGTTCAGTTTGTGTCATTTAACGAATAGACCGGTTGCTCATACGCAGTTGCTTTCGTAGCCGAGTTTGTTACTAGTTATTTTTAAGATCATCATCATAAGATCTTTTGTTTTAATCTTTACTGATAAAAATACCTAAACGTTTATTTAATCTTCTTTGTTTTGGCGTCTCACGGTAAGTGTTTCAACCACATACGATGTTAAATACTAAAGTCCTCTATGTAAAGTAAGTATGGGTACAAAGTACTATAGTAGAAGTCAAGGTCATCCAGTAACGTAGATAAGTAGGTTGTATAGGTTACACTCTGATATAATATATACAAACGATCATAATTGTTCACATGATAATACGTGTGCTCAAATCAACATTAACACTAGGTATCTGATAAACAGCAAACGGTTCACTGTACCATCTAAATACTTATAGAGGTATTTACTATTATTGTAGTTGGTGTCTTATTTGCTTTTATCTTACAATACCCAATTTATTAAAAATGATAAGTAGTTGTCTTGTAATAGCTGTCGAGAATTTACATTTAGTATTCGTTGATTTTCATTGTGTGTTAGACGTTACAAAAAGTACGTTTGTAATAACGTTTTAAATTATTTTTAAGAAAAATTGTGTGTTATTAACTCATTACTAAGTAAAAGATGTGCATTTTTCGCACAACAGTTTTTGTTTCTTTATGTATATATTTAAATATTCACGGAATCATAATAATGAAAAATTATTGAATGAAATTAATAAAAAAATGACCAGCCCGCTCTACCACATTATCCTTATAAGTAAGTAAGACTTGAAAATATAACATATTCCATTTACAGAGTAAGAAATCATTACCGATGACTTCGTCTGTGAAAATTATCAACAAGGTGGTGTCCGGGGGACCCGCGTTGCCAGTACCCGGCCATTTGAATTTTGGGCAATATATGATTGACAAATTAAGAGAAAACTCACGGGAAGACATGGTGGCTTTGGTAAGGACATAAAGAGAACGTTACCAACATACGTGGGAAGATAAGAAATTCTGTGAACTCTTGACCTTTATCTTTCGAAAATTCATCTGACTGTGTGTTTCTTATGCAATGTTACGGGTTTTTTGCCAAAGTTCCGTACGTCTATTAAGTAGGTACCTGTGAAGTTACTTACTTTTTCAATTAAATTCAATTTCAATTCACGTAATGAGGGTTAAGTGGTGATATACTTACCGAGAAACCAAACTTGAGCCCCGTCTGGTACAAACTGAAATCTCTCTCGTAAATTAATCGGAAGTATTTCGTACCATTAAACGTTGTACAAAAAGCGTTCACAACGTTATAATGAGCAACTAAAACATTACGATGAAAAGAAGCCGCCACAAGGTGCTCTTAAGGTTCTACAGGCTCCACAAAAAGGCTATAAATTGGGATAAGTGTTTATCACACTCCTGTTGTTTTTTTCTCGTTTTATGCCCTTTAAGGGGTTTTTATTTGTTAATCCATTTACCTTTGGATAACAGGATTTTTCCCTCTTCTACATCAGTAGAATAGTAATTAATATGTATAATCCAACTCTGGCGCAACGCAGATCGGAGAAATTCGTGTAGTGTCAACGCTATTATAAAAAAATTGCAGATCAACGGTGAAACCGGCCATAAAACCACATACAGCAAAATTATCCAAGACACAGTGAACACAGCGACTGGATTAAGGAAACTGGGGGTGAAACGAGGCGATGTATTGGCATTCTGCAGTGAAAATAGGGATGAATACATTGCTGCTGCTCTTGGGGCCGTGTGTTGTGGCGCAACTATCACCACCACCAATATGCAGTACTCAAAAGGTGAGGTACCAACTTAGGCACATTATTATATTATATTAGGCAAAGAGTGAGCGTTAAAACAGCCCATTTAGTTAATCGTGATGAGTAGAATGTTTTAGTATTAATTTTAAAAGGCTATAGTGAATAAATATTTTTTAAATAAACACGTCTGTTTCTAATGTAAAAAAAAGTTGCAAGCTCATTCACAGTTCCTAATTGTGTGTTTCAGATGAAATGATACATGTCCTGAACATATCAAAACCAAGCATAGTGCTTGGCTCAGAATCGGCTTTGAGCCAGAACTTAAAAACATTTAGTAACGTCGCCTCTATAAAGAAAGTGATACAATTTAACGGAACACCAGTAGCAAAGGGAGTGATACCACTCAGCAGCATAATTGTTCAGGCAAATGTGAATGAGTTTGAGGCCGACGATGTAGAGGGTTGGCATGACACGGTATTCATTCTGTACTCTTCGGGAACTACAGGACTACCCAAGGGAGTCATGCTGAGTCATCTGAATTGTTTGTATGCCGCTGCAAATTTTGAGTAAGTGTCACTACCAGATATTGAAGTCGTTTGCAAAAAAAAACCCTAATGAAAGTTATAAATGCGAAAGTAACTCAGTTATTTTAGTTCAGAAGTTTTAGATAGTTATTACGCTTTCACGCCTAAACCACTGAACTAAATTTGATGAATTTTGGTATAGAGATAGATGGGACCTAGGAAAAGGATCTATGCAACTTTTTGTCACAAATATAAATGAAAGTTTGTATGGAGAAACAATCATTTCTCAAGTAAAGGATCTGAAAATATGAGTAGGCTACTAGAAGTAGTTATATTCTACGCAGACGAAGTCGAGGGCACCAGCTAGTTATATATATAATTAACAGTATTTTAGTAGATGATTTTCGATTCACAGCGTTCCTTTTTTAAATAATTTCTTCCTTATCACTTCCCTTTTAGTCCCAACAAAACTCCTAATATCTTGTAACATGGCAATCGTACAGGCCTTAGGTACAGGCAGTCGGATTTTTCTTTTCCAATTTATCTTCTGGGAATAACCATCAAGAGGTTAGTTCGCGTTATTACCTTAGCAGGGCAGTTGTCCTTTAATAAAAAATATCTAAATCTCCACCGAGAAATAAATCTCAGACACAGTCCGCTTCAACTATTGTATATATATACGAGTATATAGAAATTATATATAGAAATTTATATTTTCGGTCATGTGACCATTATTTATCAGTAAATTTCTGTAATAGATAAATTAGACAAGTAAATTCGTCGTATTTTCGTAATTTATTTATTCGTCAGAAAAAAATTGTACATTTTCCAGGACTGGCAAAGATAAGGGAGATGAATATTTAACAATGTTGACACTCGTGCCTTGGTATCATGCCTATGGACTGATGTCTACAATCAATTTCCTCGCAATCAGAAAGGTCCTTGTGTACTTCGCCAATTTCGACCCTATTAAATATCTGGAAGCTATACAAGAACACAAGGTCGGTACATAGCAATTTTATATCTTTAGTTGTATAAAGATTATAATCTTATAAAAGTATATATATCTTTTTGACATTAAAATCTTTACGTCACATTTTGATAATAGACGATTTATAACCTTATTTAGCACCTACACCCAGTATAAATATTATCGAAATTCGAAATTCCTAAATTGGATTTTTTTTAAGTAGTTTAACCCTGAATGGGTTCACAAACAACTTAAAAGTACGACTTTACAAAATTGGCATTCACTGTTGCAAAAACAATTAAGTGAATTTCCATTATTAATGATAAATCAGACCTTTTGGTTTACCACTTTTAGTATTACAATAGAAATGCCGTTTTGAGAGATTTCAGATAAACTAAATAAAACCATGGAACAAAGAATTTTTGGACTATGAGATCAATAATTTTATGATAATTTTCTTCCACGTTTGTTTAAGACACACTTGACACACATTTAAATCAGTGCAAAACCCATTAGCGCCCAAAACACGAGAGTGGGATCTATTTATAAGTAAATATATATTTGACGTACATGCAATTTTGTTCAAATTTAATTATTAATTCCATTGACTAATTTCTTTTTAACTAAAGTAACTAATTTTCCATCTAAAAAAGATTATGAAACCATTATGTGCCGGCGCGGTGTCAGCAAGTCGTAGATAAGAAACCAGGAAGGAGGTGAACCCGCGCGCCGGATCAAGAATCTTGTTTTTTTTTTTTATTAATTGGTATACTAAATCTTGTGGCTGGATAGTAATGCAGTTTCCTACGGAAATATCAATGTTGGTATACACTAAATTAAATATTATTTAATGGGTATAATGGTTTCCGTGTATAATTTTGGGTAAAAATGGTTCAAAATAGGACGCTTTGGGCAAAAACCCGGGCGCCATTCGGTTTTAATCCCCTACCTATCTCTGCTTGTCACCGATAAAGCCACTATGTATTTATCTATAATAAGCACTGACATAGTTAAAACAACTTTCAAATAAGTACTGCACGGAAGTGGGCTGCGAAGTACTGACTCCATTGCAAAAATATCGTACGTACTACATAATGATAGTTTCATTGTAAACACACATAATGATAATAATCCTCATTTTAGGTAAACGTCTTACTAACAGTACCTCCGTTAGTGGTGTTCCTGGCTAAGTTCCCCCTAGTTGCTGAATATGATTTGTCCTCGGTTAAAGCAGTGTTGTGCGGAGCAGCTCCGCTTACTAATGAAACCATTAATCAGGCTATGGCACGGTAAGTGTGACAGCCCGTTTATTTTTTGTAATAAAATCTCATCTTTATTTTCTCATTTAAGGTTTCAAAACTTGAATCTTGTGAATTCCCTTGTGTGTAATAAAAATGAGAGTAACTTAATTTGCTACTCGATGTTTTTCTCTTACCGTTAGAAACTGCGATCTGACAAATTGTATTTGACTCTAAATTGTAACGTTATCTTTAAAGAAGGATTGTGAACAATATAATGTTATAACAATAAAACATTCATTCATACAACTCCTGAGGATGCCTCGAAGAGAGGCGAAACACTTGTATTGTTGATGTATTTTTGATGG
This sequence comes from Hyposmocoma kahamanoa, assembly GCF_003589595.1. Taxonomy (NCBI): domain Eukaryota; kingdom Metazoa; phylum Arthropoda; class Insecta; order Lepidoptera; family Cosmopterigidae; genus Hyposmocoma; species Hyposmocoma kahamanoa. The sequence continues at coordinate 5,452,823 of NW_020653719.1, read as the reverse complement.
TGGTATTTGTAGCTGTAGTTGGGCTTGTTTTATTTTTGTGGAGGGAAGATGGAAAAATTAACTTAAAATAAAGTTAATTTTCCATCTTCCCTACAAAAAATAATAATTGGATAAAAAATAATATAATAAAAAAACATTAATTTAACCTTTTTTATGATACGAAGTAACCGATAGTACGTAACACGCCTGTCTATAGCAGTTGCAATGCCACTCAGAGCTTTAAGGCTCTGAGTTTAAAGTCTTAAATTGTTAATATCTGATAAACACGGGCATTGCGCCTATCGCCCTGAGACATAAATTGACAAATCCCATGTGCCTGTCATTTCACCAGCACCCTTACACTACAAAACCGGAACGCAGCAATGATCACATTACTGCGTGGCGGTAGAAATAGGTAAGAAGGCAGTACTTCCCTTGACGTATTCTTTCACAAGAAGCTCTACTGCTACTACTCTTAACTGGATTCGTAGAGTAGCGGTTTACGTGTTACGGTTATCGTTTTGGGCTCCGTCACTTGATATTGTATAAAAAAAGTTGTCGTCGACTAGATACAGACATTTTACGATTAGTTAGACGTTAGACGATAGAGATGTTAGTGATGGCATTGAAGGTTTTTAATTTTGTAAATTAACTGATTCTTCCAACAAACTAATCGAACATTTATCTCTCATTACTATTCAATGTTTTAAACGATGACTTTTCCATTACCAACTATCAATCAACTAACGAATTATAGGTGAATCCAGATTAAATATATATAATCATCTACAAAGATGAGTGAATTATAAAACAATTACCGTTAGCGTTTTTGTTGACTCGTGTGTATTTGATGTGGGTGTGTGTGGACAGATAAGGTCAGCAAACAATGTAACTATGATACGAGTGTTGGGAAGCGTTCCTAAACAAGCGATTCTGGGTAATTGTTATTTGCTAGGTACTCCAATCTAGTTAATAAACTATTTGGAACCATAATATTTTTGCGAAAATTGGTGGTATAATATTTATTCTATTGAATATCACGATGTTTGTAACTAGTATAATATCCATTTATTTTATGTGAAAATACCTACTAGTTTTATGAAATTTATTGACTATGATATTCAATTATTTTTTTGTGAAATTACTCCCCTATATAATTGTTATAACTATTAATATAAAGATCGAACACACAAGTTCGATCCGGCCAGATTCGAACCAGCGTCTTCAGCAAACTAGGCGGACGGTCTCCAAACTAAGCTACGGAACGAAACCAGCAGAGCATCAGAAACCAGCAGCAACGAATTTTTCTTTGTTCTTGTTGCTGATCTTTGTTTTTGGTTTTTAACGACTTTTTTGCTAACTACGCTACGAAAAAAAACCAACTGAGGTATAAGTTGAGGTACATCTAAACGGGTTTTTTGTTGTAGCGCCAACTGTGTGCAACGTATAATGTGTGTTTGTTGGGTTAGGTGTTACTATATTCATCTTTGTAAATGATTCAGTATTAACTGACTTAATAACGTACACCTAAGAAAATCATAATGAGTATTTATGATTTACTGACTATTCTACTATTCTATATGTACGCCATATTTATATAGATTATTTGCTTTTATTTCTGGCGTTAATTTTATTATAAAAGTTTTCCTTCCCTTTATTTACCATATACTTAGATAATAATATGACTGTGTAACTATTCAAGGAAAAGTGGAATATGTAGATGTAGATGGAGTCTTGTTTTAGGACCTACATTCTTATTCTCCTTTTTAATAAAGTAGCATTTTTAAAGTAAATAATAATATAGACTGCTCTATCTATCTATATATGTTTAGTTTGTCTAGATATATTTACATTTATTTAAATATTTCTATTGTAACAACAACACGCTCTCAAGATTTGTATTGTTATACATTCTATATACATATGTTTAATACATTATCATGCAAATTGACGAGTGAGAAACTTGTAGACATTGTTGCGGTTACCTCGACCTATTGCTATTGGTAGATTTTCTTGCCAACATAACATGATATTTAAAAAAACAATATAATAGTATAATAGCTTGCTTTAGAGCAATGAGGCCTCCTGTCTTTTATTGGTTTTTGTATCTGGTCCCGTATGCAAATAACAAGCCTTTGAATTTGAAGAATTTCATATGAAAATCACAATTTTGCATTCCATATTTGACCGGTACGGTACGTACAGTCAAGAAAACATAAAGGTGTTCTTATTGTAAGTGGGCGCTCGACGCGGTCTTGACTACGTAGGTACGTACGATTGAACACGTTGCCATTGGTTTTGTTGTGAAAAAAATGCACTTACACGATTCGTATTACATTCTAAATTTAAACATTTATGTGGAAACAAACATATTATATAATTAATAAATTCATAATCCGTAGTTATACGTTACTGAATAGGTTGTATATTGAAAACGATACTAGCTACAGACTTCCTTGTGAAAGAGCTCGTCCAGGGAAGTACTACCACCTTACTTATTTCTGCTGCCAAACAGTAATTCTGAAGATGAAACTACAAACACAGTTGACTTGTCAACTTTACGCCTCAAGGAGACGGGCGCAGATGCAGTGCCTCTCATATCTTTACGGTATATACAAAGCTATCTGATTTGAATGTCACTGCAAAGCGTGTCGCTTACGTACTACCACGATTTGTTCGTCCCGCCACAGGATATGTAAAAAAATATTATCTATATACAGAATTATATTTTTTATTTAGACATTTATTTCAGGCCACATGACCCATATAATATATACCGTAAGGACTAACGTACATACAATATAATATAACAGTAACTAATCTACACTCATTGCACTTGTCGGCGATGTGTGGTGCAATCTAAATCACCAAAATATTATCCACGTGCATTTGCACGCATGCAACTATCAAGGATGTTTATGTCAGTTATTTTGTATTTGTTACGAGATTCTGATAGAGTTTTAAATACCGTATCTTTCTTTCGTCTGCAGCTTACCTAACTGTAAGGGTATTTTCCAAGCATATGGAATGACTGAAACGTCACTTGCTGCAACCAAAGATGTAGACGAAGAAGATGACGTAAGACTACACAAGCCCGGCAGCGGCGGTTTTCCTCTCAGAGGAGTTAAAGTTAAGGTAGCCTGAATATTTTTAAATGTAAATTTTAATCATTTTTATGTCATGTTATGGAATTACTCATAAAATTTTAGTAGAAAGTCTTATGAGTAATTCCTTGGCATGACAACAATGTTGATTACGGCGTAATTTCTAAAAATGATTAACTTAACTTAATGACGCTTAAATTATTAACGCAACTTGAAAATACCGGCTGTTTTATAATAAACTTAGTAGGCCGAATTATATTGAAACGGTATTCCTACATACAATTAGAAATACTGTCTTCAAAATTGCATACATCATTTTTCTGACAAGCCACACAGGTTTTGATGTAATAAAAAATATTTTTTTATATTTATCTCGCATCCCCCCTTAGCCTTTTAGCCCACTATTTCCGTACATACAACAATGATTTCGGGACAACCAAACAGCTAGTAGTTGTGTTAGCGATTATCGGATGTAGCCACAGAAACTATCTACCTCTTTATTTGTAATTATGTTATGCGTTATATCGACAGTGAAAATCTTGAAAATTGTATTTATTTAAACTGCAAATCAAATTCCAATATTTTTGCAGGTGGTAGACATTGAAACGCGCCAAAAACTAGGTCCTAACCAGAAAGGAGAAATTTGTATAAAAGGACCTGTTGTAATGAAGGGGTACGCCGGCAATAAATCAGCCACGCGTGACATTCTCGATAACGAAAGATACTTAAAGACTGGAGACATAGGATATTATGATCAGGATGGAACATTTTTCATTGTCGACCGACTTAAGGAGCTGATCAAATATAAAGGAAGTCAGGTAAGAATGTATACATCTCATGAAACTTTTCAAACACCTGTCAAGTTTAACCGGAATTGCGGGATGAACGATAACAAGAAAATCTCAATCTCTCCAGAATTAAACGTGTGGGTTGATCTGTTTTCCTATGGTTTGTTCTGTAATATAGTTTATACAGTAGAGTGATATCGTACTTGTACCGACAGACGGAAATGTGTGTATTTAAAATCAACTGAATTTACAAATAACACGGATCAAAGTCCAAATGCACCGAACTGTTGCCACACTTAAGAACTGATATAATCATAATGACATATAAAAGTAAAGATAATCCTCAGCAATTACTTATTATAATCAGATACATCATCGTTCTAACATGTAAAATATGCTGTGTTAACATACCGTGAGCGATTCTATCTCAATCTGTCCATCAAGACCAAACAGATAATCGTCTTGATAGGACAATATATAGTAGGGTACAGTATCGTCATAAAAGTGGTTTACATTAGTTATACTAAACTATTTATTGTCAAATGTGAGAAGTGAATTAGAAATAATGGCACCATACAAGCTACATAGGTTTTGCGAAAAAGGGACTGCTGAATACATAATGTTAGTTGAGCTATAGAAAAATTAATTTGAGATTAATTTTCACTATATCCATGTGATAAAGAAGTAACTTATAAAAAAACAATTCAAGTATCCTATTACGAGTACAAATCCATAGCATAAAGTACACATCACCACTATTTAAAAGAAAATTGCTACCACTTGTCCTGTCCTTGTAGTATTATAGAGATAATACTACACTATTCTATGGAGAGCTGTTGAGACGTCTGTACTTTGACGCTAATTTTAATATATTTCACAAAACTACACATTACGCTAGTCGTCGTACCAGGCGAAGGCTTATTTTAAAGTTGCTAATGCCAACAATACTGTATCCCATACTATACGCTTTACTTGAGAGCAAAGGTCTCCTCCAAGGAGTTCAAAGTCTTCCGCCATAGTGTCAAGTGGCTTTGCATGTGACATATATTTTGATATGAATAAGTACGAACTCAATATCTTTTTATGATTATCTATAAATCTATATATCATAAATAATGTTTGCAATCTTGTAGACAATTTTACTAATAATCGTATGTTAATGTAGAGAATTATCTTTATCTTAGGTGCCGCCAGCAACAGTGGAGAACGTGCTACTTCAACACCCTGGAGTAGCGGAATGCGGGGTAGTTGGTGCCCCTGATGAAAAGGCAGGAGAGCTTACCACCGCGTTTGTCGTGAAGAAATATGGCGTAGACATTACTGAGAAGGAGATCATAGAGTTCACTAATGAGAGGGTATGTATTTACTGTAGTAAATATGTCCTGATAGAACCCCGGTAATGTACAGTACGTAATTGTATAATGTACAGCTTAAGGCATACAGGGTTCGATGAACAGTGATACGAAAAATTTTGACATATGAGAGTGGTCATGACGTCTTTTGCCAGGAAATATTTTTTTACCCTTTTCATGCATTTTGTTTATCAGTGACAGACTATATAATATTTATCGAGTTCTTAGATATGATATAATATTTATCTAGCAAAATTATACATTGGTTTTTCTAATAATTTTAATTTCTGGTTAAAATTTTCCATTTTCATGATTACTTTCGAATCTCAAAAATCAATACCTTTACAAATTTTTTATATATATTCTTTATTGCACCAAACAAATAAACAGAAACAAAAAAATAACATAAGGTGAGCAAAGGTGGACTTATCTCTAAAAGAGATCTCTTCCAGCCAACCCAAGGCAGTGAGAGCAAAGGTTTTAAGCGGGGAACGGCGTGCAAAAGAGATAACAAAAGATGATAATCTACATGTGTAAAATATGCATATATAAAATTACCGTTAAATAATTAAAATAGTATATAAATAAATAGACTACATAACGTATAATACATTGTATCAATAAACTTACACATATACAAATATGATGATTATTAAGAGAGTTCAGCAAGAAAGTGCGCTGTCAACCTTTTCTTGAAGGAAGCAATTGACGGACTAGACTGAATATGGGAAGGGAGTCTGTTCCACAGCTGCGCTGCACGAGAGGAAAAGGAGTTGTAAAAGAAATTTGTTTTACAACTAGGATGAACGAGCATCTTAGTGATGCACGGACGCCTTGAGCGGCTAGGAGGGGGAAGCAGTTGGAACCGGGAACGTAGATAGGAAGGAGAATTTGGGTCATGAAGTATATTAAAAAGGGTGGACAGGATATGCACATCACGGCGAAGGCGGATTGGGAGCCATTTTAACCGAGCACGAAATTCGGAAACGTGATCAAATTTTCGGAGACCGAAAATAAATCTGATAGCCAGGTTCTGTAGACGCTCTAGTTTGTTTAAAAGGTCTTCGGTCGCATCCAAGTAACAAACGTCGGCGTAGTCAAGAATAGGGAGTAAAAGAGTTTGCGCAAGCATAATTTTGGTGTGAAAAGGAAGAAAGTATTGGAGACGTTTGAGAGAATGATATGAGAAGTACATTCGTCTGCTGACCTCATTGACATGAGAAGTCCAAGACAAGGTGCAGTCCATTACTAACCCGAGATTTTTAGCCTTGTCAGTATATGCAATTGGAACTCCGTCATATACCAGCGCAGGTACCAAAGACCAGTCCAACTTGGACCTCAATCTGCTACTGCCCACAATCATTGCTTGAGACTTGGCTGGATTAACCAAAAGGCCAAATGACTTGGCCCATAACTGAATGGCAGACAAATCACAGTTGATAGACGCAATTGCCTCCGCTACCTCGCCCACTTCAAAATTACGATAAAGCTGAAGATCATCAGCATATAAATGGAAGGGAGAAGAAATGACACGGGAAATATTATTAATAAAAATAGAAAAGAGTAAAGGAGAGAGTACGCCACCCTGGGGCACACCAGCAGTTAAGTTAGACCAAGATGACGAGCCATCATTGATTTTCACGCTCTGCTGGCGACCGAAAAGATACGAAGAGAACCAACTTATAATAGGAGAAGGGATATTAACAGCCTGAAGGGCACCAAGAAGAATGTCGAAGTCAACAGAGTTAAAAGCGTTGCTGAAATCCAAGAGGGCAATGGCAGTGAGTTTCGTTTCATCCATAGCACGACGTATGTCCTCCGTAATGTTCAGTAATGCTCCAATAGTGCTATGAGATGGACGAAAGCCAGACTGAAACGGACATAAAAGATTATAGGAGGTAAGATGAGAATAAAGTTGTGTATGTACAATGGATTCTAGGGCTTTAGAAAGAATGGGGAGAATGGAAACAGGACGGTATTGTGAAAAAGATGTAGGATTCTGGATTTTAGGGAGAGGTATGACAAAAGCCTTTTTCCATTGAGTTGGAAAGACATAGCGCGAGAGAGAAAAATTTATGATGTAAGTAATAACCGGCGCAATGTCCTCCAGCACGGGAAGAATCATTTCGAGGCTCAAATTGTCACTGCCAATGGCCTTAGTGGAAATCGAGCGGATACTCTTTTTTACAAGATCCTCTGTGACCGCACCAAAAGTGAAAGGGGGACAATCAGGTAACGCAAGATTAGACAGAAAAGTTAGAGTATTCGATTTAGTGCGAGAGTTAAGGATGATGGGCGGCGTGGAAAAGTGGGAGTTCAGGGCATCGAGATCTATGTTGTTTTGGCAAACATCCAAGGACGACTTGCCAACACCTACGGAATGTAAAAATTTCCACACCTGAGCTTGGGAAAGATTTTGTATGGTAGAGTGAAAGTAGCGACGTTTGGCATCCCTACACATTCTATTGCTGAGATTGCGTAACTTCTTATACTCGTCTAGATTTGCTGAAGAGGGTTCACGTTTTAGACGGCATTTGGCTTTATCACGCATTGCCATAACTCTTTTAATCTCAGGCGAAAGCCAAGGAGCCGGCGCACGTTTGACACGCACAGGCCGAGCAGGAGCATGGGAGTCATAAACCTTCACCAACTCAGTGTTAAGGATATCAACCATTACGTCAATACTGTCAGACGAAAACAATACGGACCAGTCAATACATCTCATATCTTCTCTCAAACGATCCAGATTCAAATTCTTGAAATTTCGCAAAAGAAGGACTTTTCCCCTACCTTTAGGTGGACGCACTTTGTAAGAAAGATAAATTAAGTCGTGATGTGAAAAGGGAGCAATCATCTGCCCATGCGAAATGACCAGTTTGGGGTTAGTGACAATAATTAAATCTAGCAAGGAAGGCCTACAGTTAGGAAAGTAATGGGTCGGTTTCTTTGTATTTAGCACTTGGAGATCAAGCGCAGACGTCAAAGCTGCCAACCTGACGGCTCGACTGTCATTTTTGAGGAGACACGTGTTTAAGTCACCCATTACAATGACATGGTCAAAAAGGGGGACCAAGTTTTCAAAAGTACTTTCCAAGACGTTAAAATATTCTGTTTTATCATTAGGGCTATATAAAACGCCAAGCAGGATTTTTTTGTGGTGAACTACAATTGAAAGAAATAAATGTTCCAAGGAACCCGTGTATAGTGACTGAGAGCAACAAACAACATCAGCAATGATGTGGCTACGAAGGTAAATGCCAACACCACCTCCACCACACCCGACACGGTCATTACGAAATAGTTTATATCCCGGAATGGAACAGCTAGTAGAAGGTAAAGTAGGTTTCAGCCAGGTTTCCGACACAAGAATACAATCAACTATGCCGGCGCTAAAAGATGTAAGAAAATCATTGTAGTGAGCAGGAATGCTCTGCGCGTTGATGTGCACTAAGGAAAGGAATTTGTTATAATTATCAAATACATCGTGAAGTTTATCTTCCAAAGGTTCAGAATCTGAAAGTGAAGTATTATGACTTTGGGCGCTAATATAATCATCTGAAGAGCAAGAAAAATAATCATCTTCAATAAACATTGTAAAAAATAAAAAAAAAAAATATATATAGTTATATAAACCTAAATAAATATGTAAAGAAAATACGAAAAAAAAAAAACAAAACAAAAAAAAAATACGCTATTTCCAAATAACCCACTGCACAGGTTGACAAGACGAGTAACTCCAAACTTACAAAAATAAAAACTGAAATTTAAGAGCAACAAACAAACAATAATTACTTAGAACTATTAAAAATAATAATTAAAATAAGTATGAATGAAAAATGAAACATTAAAACGAAATTCTACTCTAATGATACATACACTGTGAGGGTAATATTATGATACCATATGTATTGCAAAACTATTCTAAGATACATTTTCCATTCATATAAAAGAAAGTGAGCCTGGGACGAGGCAGAACGGTTTATAACCCTAGCCTGTAATTTTTGAACGAACAGAGCCAAATAAAAAAAAAAAAGAAAAAAAGAAAGTGACACTTGACTGGGTGCTCCGATTAAAAGTGAATTGACGGAGGTATTTCAATTTTGTGTGCAAAATATTATATAAAACATGATGAATACCCCATATTATTACAAAAAGACGGAAACAGTATAAGCCGACAAAATATAATAGTAACAACAAACCCAGCAGAATGCTCTTTCACTTCACAGTACGGACAGGCGGCGAGGAATCCTTGGGGTACTGGGACATCAATAACTTCAGCTCAGCCAAGGAAACAATCTTTTTACGGCTTTTGTCAGGAAGAAGTATAATTACCACTCCATCGGTCGACCAGCACCTTTTCATACCGAAGTGACCTCGAGCCGCCACAAAAACATCCTGCCGGGGTCTTGTCAAGAACTCGGAGATTGAAGTTTTGGAACCTTTCAATGCCGTTTTAGCCTTCCATACCTTGGACCGAAGTTGTGCTGTAGTAAAACGAACCTATATAGGCCGGGCAGAGTCCCTCTTCGCACCTAATCTATGGCAAGATTCAAATGCCTCGTGATCCATACTGGACAACTTTAATTGGTTGGATAATATGGCCGAAACTTTCTTTGCTGTGTCTTCACCAACATCCTCCTTGATTCCATGAAACAGTAAGACCTTCCTGCGGGAGTGTGTCTCGAGACGGTCCAAACAAACATGCAGGAGCTCTACCTGGGACTTGAGCATGCTGATGGATTTCCAGACGAAGGCCTTGAAAGAGTTGAAGTCTGCTGCAATACTCTTCACTGTGGTAGCAGTACCGCTGGGCTGGTGGAGATTTTTCTCAAATTCCCCCATCCTGCTACTAAACATTGTGGATAGTTCATCAATACTCTTCTTGAGTTGCTCTGCTGAAGTGTCCATTGTGAAGGTGTAAAAGTTTGTGTGAGAGTAAGTAAACAGTCAACCTTAGTGCATGTGAGCTAAATTTTAATGAATATACACATTTACTATTTTAAATGAATAAAAATAGAGAGCAGAAAAAATTTGGTGTTTTTACTTGGGCGCCTACCCGCGATTTCCTTTATTGCTTACATAAGTCGTCGATTTTATGGTATTAGGTGAAATCAACAATCGATGCAATGTTTTTTTATAATGAAACTTAGGTTTAAACAGTCGTCGTGGATCAGGTGCCATTAGAGGAAACGTGATTCAAAATGACGTAGTAAACCCCATTTTCGTTGTGAACGGTACTGTCGTTCTATCGACTATTCGAAATACTTAAAAAAATGGGTAATTTTCAGGTTAGTTTTCTCTATTTAAATTCGGTGACAATTTTTATTATTGAATTTTATTTTTATTAAAAATTTTAGAATATTATCGTAGTAAATATTGTAAGAAGTAATACTTCATGTATTACTTAATATTCGGTTGTAGTATCTTGAAATATTATTTAATATTTCACTAAAATATTCTCGAATACGTAAATAATAAAAGTTGCCATCGAAATTAGGTAGAGAAAACTGACCTTAAAATTACCCGAATATAGTTTTAAAAGTATGGGGTATGACCCTATATCAGTAGCAATATACGTTATATCGCCAGTGAAAAATGAACTCAAGTTATCCATTAGGTATGACAAGGGTACGACAGACGATTTTTGTGAATGTGACGTGAGGTCCGCAAACATTAGTGGCTTCTTAACAGTTCTATCAAAACCGAGCATAATTTCCAGATATAATTTAAAACACAACACTGTTCTATGTATGTATGTTCTATCTATATGGAATTTATAAATAGTACGTAATTTAGGCGCAAGCGACTTCTGTGAGAGATCTATGAACCTTCTCACTCGTCAGTACTTTTACAGCCGCTGATTTACCAGAGTCTGACGTGAAATGAATTCTAATACTGATTTTTATTGAATATCATATATACGTTCATGTTATTTTTTGTGAAATTACTTCTGACATGACTCGAACTTACGTCTGTGCAAAACTAGGGCCACCGCTCTATCAACTGATCTACAGATCGAGTTCGCAGAGTGGCCCTGGCTCCTAAAGCGTACGTAGGTTCCTAGGTTCTAATAATATAGGACACTAGCCCGATACACCATACTACACCATTCCAAATACTTATTTGCACTATAATATTCAGGGTTACGATACGAATGATCGGACATCTTATTTTATTATTCATTTTTAAGTAGCTATAACCTACTAACGTAAAATATATAGTTGCCTATATACACAAGGACAGTTATATGATTTTCAGCTACCAATTACGCATAAAGTACCTAAGAGTGGTTACACACAGCGGCTTTTAGCAGCGATGCAAACGCGCGTTCTTGAAACGCGTGATTGCATCGCTACACTTGCGATTTATAGACGATAGCATCGTTGAAAACGCGCGACTGTTTCGATGCAAACGCGCAATTGCTTCGATACAATCGCGCGGTTGTATCAATGCAATCGCTTATAAATCACAAGTGTAGCGATGCAATCGCTCGTTTGTATCGATGCAGTCGTGCGCTCGCATCGTGTTTGCATCGCTACTAAAAGTCACCGTGTGTAACCGCTCTTATGTATATTCTAGTGAAAGAAAGACTACAGCAAAGTTAGAAAATAAAAATCATCATTTGTTAAATTAATTTTCAGCTATCGCCAGAGAAGCGTCTCTACGGAGGAGTGATATTCGTGAACGAGATCCCCAAGAACCCTTCAGGCAAGATCTTACGGCGAGTGCTCAAGCAGCAACTGCACAAGAAGAAAAAATCTAGACTGTGAATACGTCATCATAGAGGTATCTACTTCTATAGAGTGCTCAACGTAGGGATCAAATTTTTATATAAACTTTAAATTTACCTTATTTTTTTTAATAGAGTAAAGAACACTTCGAACATTATTATTGTACAAAAGCGTTTTTAAATTTAGTTGGTTCTTTTTTAATAAAGGTTATCAATGTTTAACTTCTTGTATCATTAGTTACTGTATTTCCACGTGGCGTAGCGCTGTTAAAACTACGTTACTTGGGCTGGAACGGGAACAGAGAGCTGTCTTGAAAGTGGCAACCAACAATCACTTCAAGTATCCGACTGCACAACTGTACGCTGAGACTCAAGTCCTTTCAGTGAGACAGCTTTTTATATTCAGGGTCGTATTGAGAAAACACCGTTCAGTACCTCCCCTACAACCAAACCGTCATGTTAAACGAGCGGTGTGTCCAAGTGAACAGCATTCGACCACACTTGCAAGCAGGCAGTTTTATGTTTTAAGCTCGGTTCTATATACTAAATTAAACAGAATTCACAACTGTGTTGGCTTATCTAGTTACGAACTGAAGTCTAAATTGCAAAATTGGCTGGAGACTCTCGACTACGCGGCTACAGAGGAACTACTTAAAATATGATTACTTACGCAGTTACTTTTGGATTTTACACACACACACACACACACACACACACACA
>NW_020653719.1:5365341-5440140 GCF_003589595.1 Hyposmocoma kahamanoa | reverse complement strand
ACACACACACACACACACACACACACACACACACACACATATACGCAAATCTACACAAACATACATACACACATACTTATGCCTATTATTTTTTGTCTATTATCTTATCACTATCACTAAAAGTGTGTAACCACGATCGCTCAGTCTCATTTTTATAAATTAAATTTTAAATACAGGTACATATTTTTGGTCCCGCCTAACTGCACACTGTCTCCTAAGACACAGACATTTGTCTAGTCCTTAGATTTGTTACGCCTTTTCTACCTGTTTGTTTTATATTATTTTATTTTGTTTACATTTCGAACCTGTAAATTACTTCTCTGTGCTATAAATAAGGCTAAGGTGTGTTTTTGAATAAAGATATATTAATTATTTGTTTAAATTTTCATATTCAAAGTTATGTTTTTTTAAAGTTGACGTTTTTTCTTTAATTAGTTTTACCTGTTTTACAGAATTTTCCCAAATGCTTGATAAACATTCACAAAGCGATGGTGAGCAGAAATAAACCACTGTTTATTGTTATCCAATTATAAGGAAGTCAATAACTCTAGAGTCGTCGCCAAGATATTGGTTTTCTACAGTCTTATTTATCTTGTTTGTAGTGGGACAGTGACATTCTTTACGAGTATAGTTTAATGAAACTTTCTGAAACTTTACGCATTTATCCGTTCTGTAACGATGCTTTTAAAAAGTTACCAAACTATATCTTGTCGCGTCAGTATAATTGAGTACGTCTGACAGGCTGTTTAATGGTGGTCATACTAGCATGTCATCAAGTGTATTTCATTTGTTTCTTTGTAAATAAATGTCTTGTACGCTAGTACATAGATATCGCTGCTTGTCGCTTTTTCCCTTTAGGGCAACTCTGACTTGATGGTGCCAAAAGCACTTTCTAGCAACGTGCTGATAAAGGCAAGTCCATATGAGCTCCTAAACATACATTTTATGTTTTAATTTAAAACATAAGCTTGTGTTGGTAGCCTAACCTACCGCCTTTCAAGCAGAGGTCGTTTGTTCCAATCCGGACCTTTGAGTGTAGTCTTCTTTAAAATTTACCATGAGCTTTTCGGCGAAGGAAAACATTGTGAAGAAACCTGCACGCCGAAGAAGGTTCACACCCCTCGGAAAACGTGCCAAATCCAAACTCGCGTGAGCCAGCAGTGTGGCAGGACACCCGCGCCTGAGCTGGGATGTATAAACGGGTTGCTGATAATGACATAAGCTTGTGATTAATTTATCACATTTAAGAATGCCTAAAACGTAATCATTCTTATATGTATGTTCTACATTTACATTTAATCAATTTCGGTATCATATTTAATGTCCCATAGTCACGATTTGTAACAAACGTTTAATTTAGTAAATTATAGTTGGTGCAAGCTTCAAGTGTCCTTATGTAGGTATGAGTAATTGTTAATTTTTTCTTATTTTTTATCCTTTTTTGTAATAATGTATGATTTAATAAAAGCTTACGTCATATCCATAGGGTGCAAATGTAATTAGTTCCTCTATGGAAACCATTGTATTATGATAATTTGCCTCCAACAGCGAGCTGTTGTCTCGCAGCATGATTGATTGCTGCAAGTGTTGCGGGTAAACGGACACTTGCCGTATAATACGGCAGAGGGCAGGCCGATCCAATTATCACTAATGGATGAATTCCCTTCGCTCCTAAGTGGGCGGGAATAGACAAGTATTTATTGTAGTGCCCTGTTACAGAGTCTGTAACACTGACAACTCTTGTTGTTTTATTGCGTAACAAACTTTACAAACTAAGGATATTACGACAGTTTGTGTCTTCTTATTCTAGATGAATAAATGTAGAGCTAGCTTATCATTCCACGCACACACGCACAAACACTCAATATACATACATACTGTAGGTATAACTCTGGCTTACGAAGTTATGCATTATTTCTCATGTTAGGCTCTTTTCACATACCTATGGATTACTAAATTATGGCTTAACGTACAAATACGCTATGAAAAACAAAAAGTTTGCTGTTATGACAACAAAGAATAAAATAATAATAGATATATGTAGGTGAATATTCTCCGTCTACTTAGTAATAAATTACATTCATCCATTTGCCGTCCCTAGTGTATTCCCCGAGTATCTATCCCTACCAAATGCATAAATTGATTAGGTATTTAGAGGATACCATATTAACGAATATTAACGTTTAATTAAGACATTAACGAATAATCATTACGCGAACAAAAAAATAGTAGATATTCCTTCAAACAGTGTTACGGTTCCATTTTAGTCATAAGTAGTGAAATAGTAAGGTAAGCATATAAAGGAAGTCCTAGTTGTGTTGAGCCATGTAAACGAGTTTTAAAATCAGCTTTTGGTGAACTAATCGTTTTACCGATGTAAGGGCAGTCAGTTATTAATAATAACGATCTACTAAGAATTATTCGCATATTATTATTATTATTATATATTAGATTTGGGCGGCAATTTATAATTTCTTCTGCAAGCTTATGGATCATTTGTACATGATTAGGAGAAGGTAAGGAAATAAACTAGTTGAATGACTTAATTCAACTAAATCAACTCATGCCATACATATATTAGGTACAATCATTTAATATTCCAAAAAGAAATAGTTCGAATGTGAATTTTTCAACTAACGTTACTCAGAAATATAC
Organism: Hyposmocoma kahamanoa; assembly: GCF_003589595.1. Classification (NCBI taxonomy): domain Eukaryota; kingdom Metazoa; phylum Arthropoda; class Insecta; order Lepidoptera; family Cosmopterigidae; genus Hyposmocoma; species Hyposmocoma kahamanoa. Next base: position 5,437,485 of record NW_020653719.1, on the reverse strand, counting down.
AGTCGGGAATTAGTGGCCGATAGATCTATTTCAGAGCTTCCGCAACATGAATGAGGTATCAAACCGGTGCGGCGCATCTTCGGTTAGGTATTAAATGGCGTAACGTTCGTAAATCCGTGACGTAAGTGTACTTGTAGCCAGTTGATCGGTTTAGCGCGGGAGCATCGCGGCCAGTCCGCGCACTGGACTTCGGGGAAGGAAGCCACTCGCTCCGCAGGCACCCACTTGCGAATACTTCGCACGCGTTATTCCCTTCGAGTTACACTTCGGTTGAAAGTTTGGGAGGTTAGACGAGAAAATGTAGCGCAATGTCGGTGTGCGGACAGACTGACGATGACAGCGTGTCGGAGGAGCCACCGGGCGCTCCAGTTCGGGAAATGTACGAACAGAAAGCTGTGAGCAAGGTGGTTCGGGTGCTCACTGTGCTGGCATATCTCTTGTCTGTGTCCCTGGCTGCAATTCTCCTCTCCGTGTACTACGTGTGCGTATGGAAACCGGTCAACCTGAACGACACCGAGCCGAAGACCGACGCACAGGTGGCCCCCAACAATGTTTACAGTACAGAAAAAACCTTGCATTTGACATTGTTTAATGCTGCAGGTATGTGAATGTGTTAAAGCTCATGCAACTTTAATGTTCTAAATTTAGTTATCCTTTGACATAATATAATTTTGAGAAGTTTCGGAACCTTGGCAATAAAAGTCAGAAAATCAACTGGAAAATTGTGTCTCGGTACGTTACTTTACGAAAATTATTATTACGAAAAATAAATTTAAATAACCACCTCATATAACTTGCTAAGCAACATCCAGATGTATTCATATAATAATTACAAAGAAATACAAAATACTTTAGTAAGTAGGTAATAAAAATTTTACCGCTCTCAGAACAGTAAGTTGATGTAATCAGAAGAAAATAAACTCTTAAATAAAGAAGAAATACAAAATTTTAATAAAATTTAATATGTTAATAGCAAAATTCATGCACCGAGTCCGAGAGCTCCATACGTAAATGACTTTCGTGATTATCATATATCACAAATATTTAAGTTCTCGCTACTCTTAAGCTCTATTTTCTTTTTGGAACTATGTTCATAACTATATTTTTCCTATACACGCAACTCCTTCTATCAGTACTATCAATTTACCAATTAGTTAACAGTTTTCATAGGGCAAATAGTTGTTTGGGTCACTAGGGAGCGAAAGGCTAGATATACATGCGGTGAAGCCTCTATATTATATCCAAAGCGGAGAGTAAAATCTGAAATAATCAAACTTTCGCCTTATATAGTGATAAAACGGGCCATGGTAATTTTTGCCAAAAAATGGAAAAGTATGCAAGAAAAATTAAAACTCAAAATTGTTTTGAAATTTATAACGAAAGTTTTTTCATATGACACCCCACTCGATCTAATTGCTCCACATTAAAACTAGGTAGGTCACGCTAAGTAGCACGTAATCATTGGAAATGTGGAAATTTGATCAAGCAATATTATACGTACTTTTGGCAACACTTATATAACTTATATGCCTAAATTATACCTAAGCTACCACTATATTTTTGATACGTAGGTACTGGTTGATAAAAGCGGGAATCCCTGGCACAAGTATAAATTGAGCTTCTAAATAAAACATGTTTTTTATTAGAACCACAGAAATTTAAATATATTTCGATTACTGTGCTTATAAGTTTTGAAATCTTTCAAGACTTAACATATAGTCAAAAAACTACTGAACAGCAGTCAACCTGTAGAATGTGTTATTGGTTTGAATAACCACAATACGATATCTCAAAAAGTCTGCAAAGAATTCGTAGGGGAGACCGGGGCTTTAATTAACAGGGTTATGCATTAACAAGCGATTTTCTAAAAAACTATGAAGTGCACGTCACTAGCGATTGATCAACTTCGTGCCTACGACATTGCTACTCAGGTAGAGACGCACCACTTACCATCAGTACGTTATAGGAGCGAGTTATGTGCAGTGCGTCTATTTTTGGCAGATAAAAAACTTGAAAAAGCAAATAAACGCGATTTAAATCCGGAAAAATAGTTTCATTTCCTATGTGTAACAATCGTGAAAACCTAACAGCTCGATAGATAAAGAACTTTTTTCACCTTACGTTTTTTTATTTTAGTCCAGCATATTTGATTTTGCCGTATAATTGTTTGGTTTCCTGGAAGCAGGTTTTATTCTCAATAAAGCTACATAGCTTTATTAATGCCATTGAAAACTATTTTTTATCTATGACTTTTATAATTGAAAAAATATCCATGGGACTAAAATCAACAAAACACGCGGGGCAAGTATGAACAAGTTAGTTCTTACCCCGATGTTGGGCTGGTATTAAGAGGGTGACTGGATTTTTATTTTTGGTACCTATATGTATCTACCTAATTTTTTTGTTACACGTGAGCGAAAAATTACTCGAGGTTTGAACTCCTTGGGGGTTTACGAATCAGCTGCTCTAGAAATAATGGAGAAGAAAAGAAACTACAGTAGCCTCAGAATTTCAACTCTGCTACTTTACACTGTTCAAATTTGTGTAAAAGAAGAAGTAAGCTAAGTGATAGAACCAATTTAATGTCTAGTGAACTAGTAGCTCAACCTTCAGGCATGCAAAACGATAATTACTGTATACCAATTTTAAATATAAATAAATCTATGAGATAACAAATGCCTAGGGAACTGGTTGCTGGACTATGGTAATGTTTTCTAATCGAAATCGTAAGACCTCTGCCACGAATTCAATTGAATCATAAACCCACATGAAAATCTGTAATCAAATCTTATCGACACACCCGAAAAACAAGCACTGGAAGAAGAAGGAAAAAACAGAAATATAAAAAGAAAAAATAAAGAAAACAGGAAAGACACACAAAGTAAAGGAATGGGAAAGAGTACAGGAAAAACTACTGAAAAAAGGGAAACAAAAAAGAAGATTACGAGTAGAAAAGCAAAGAAAAGAACATTGAAAAAAAGCAGCGACACTGCAGAAGACGAATATTACTGTGTTGTTTGGGGTGTCTATACCATGATGATACATCCGGTGTAGACATCTTGTGCGAGCAGTAAAATTTGTTAATTAATAGAAGTTATGGAAGGATTTGTTGATTGTAGTTCTTCTTAAAAAGGTTTTGTTTGGTTTTTTGTTTCTTTTCGTTTATAAAACTGAAACATTGTTGTATAGCAAAGTGATTTCATTTTATAAGTCTAATGTTAATTATTTAAGTAAATAAAAAATATGATATTGTAAATTAATGGTTTCTTTTAATAATGGTGGATTAAACCAAGTATGTTAATTCTTGACCCTTCTGTTAATACTTACCTCGGCAGCGTTAATTCTAACCCCGTACGCGGGGTAAGTACTAACAACCGACTTTTTTGACTAAAATTTACTTTCTAAAAATCAACATAATGATAACTGAATAGTTTAGGCATAATTTGAAACAAGAATCATGTCAAAATGTTAAGGCGTTTTAAGGCTACAGGTGAAAATATATTTTTTGTTAATTCTGGCCGCGATCTCCCCTACATAGATATTGCTGATCGTTGTACGGACAATGGCACATCAGACTATGATATTTGTTCGAAAATCGCCTCCAGTGCAACGGAACAAGATACGTCAATGTGTAGCTTGATGTGCTGGCGTGGTACGTCTGACAATAGTTAGCAATAATTTTAGACAACCTATTTAATCGATTCTAATTTGTAGACAAAATTTCTTAGCGATTAGTCAAATTTTATTCAACTTTTTTTTATGCTACCAAGTGACGCACTGCAACACGTCTGGACAGTGGACACGCGTATCCGTGATAATTGCAATGTCATTCAGAGCCAGATCTGAGTGGCACAGCCACTGCGCCCGTTACTCTGAGACATATGTTGAAATGTCCCATGTGTAATTTCACCAGAGCACTCTTCAAAATCAAAACCCAGTAATGCTCACATTACCCACTGTTTGTCTGCAGAAATAAGTAAGGTGGCAGTACTTCCCTTGGATGAACTCTACTGCCAATAAAACATATTACACATTGGAATTTGAAAACTGATTCACTAAACTTCTCGAACATAGAACATACTTAATTCAATATCCTCCTTGACTTGACATAAACCCTGTCCACAACATGAGGCCATGAATTGTAAAAATTACAAAGATTATTTCTTGATACATCGCAGAACACCTGATATAGTTTTACATACTGTAATGCTAACCAATACTGATTTATGTAAGATAGTATTAAGTATTAAGCAGAATTCACCTATTCTCAGACGGGTCTGACAGCCAGTGGCGCGGGTGACAGTTTTGTGGAGCGCGACATTTGTTCCGCACCCGTTATTGCGATTATTATCAACGATAACGTCAAGTCGTCGAATATTAAAAAAACACATCCAAATAAAAGCTCTATCTCTTATTTAACTTGAAGAATAAATTGTAAAGATTTTGCTTCCATATTTGGCACCCCTGTGGTGTGATAAGGCCACATCTGCAAAAATTACAACTTCGATTATTTGTTATTGATTAGTCGATAGCTTTCTTATACTTAAATAGAAAAGTATATAATTCCACATACCCATACATACTCGTAATTGTTCCAAGTCATCGAGTATATAAATAACCAGAAATAGGACGTAACGTCATTTAATTTATTTGAAAACTATTCCGCCAAATCATTACTGTGACAACTGCGCTCCGATTGGCCAGCCCGAATTGGAAACAATTGACGCGTGTCGTCAATTGTTTCACTTTAAATCGACTAGTATAACTTGAGCTTTGCTATAATGGACAAAAATTTTGCTGTTTTTCCCACACCACCGAATGGAACAGCCCCCATAGAGATATTTTCTTTATTACAATAAATACAGAGATATTTTTGGAATATACGGAGACGTAGGTACACACAGGTCAGTTGTTGGCACTGTACTGTTTCAGTTTTCTAATTAGTGATTTCAGAGAAAACGAGAGTTGATATTTAAAAGTGATAGTGATGGGCAATACCATTTGCCTGAGGAGTTGCCAGGGATTGATGGACCTTATTTAGTCTCTGTTTCTGATTATATACTTGATGTTACTTTTAGATATGTGGTAAAAGCACTTTTGACGTATGTGACTTTATTATATCAAGGGTACAATGTGTCAGACGCTTCATTTTTTTCCCTCCTCTAAGGTCAGATGGTAGGTAAAAGATTTTTCTGTCAATTATAATTTGTATATAACCAGATATGGTTTACGAAATTATATTATATTTGTGATAACAAAGGCTCTCTTTTTAGTTCTGAACCAAAATTCTATTGTATATGGTATTCGCTTTGCAAATTAAGGGTCGTATACCAGAACTCTACTAAATGCTCAAGTCAGGACTTGAGTTGAGCATTGAGTAGAGTTAATTTGCAAAGCGCGTTTCCTTAAACGCGCCAACAGTGTTCCTGAACAGAATAACGTCACCATATTTGTGAAATTATTAAAATCCAAATTATTTTGTCAAATAGTTGATATCTCAAGATGTTATATAACAGGTACAAAGGCGTAATCGTTTGGCAAAAATAACTATTTTATAACAATATAAAATATACAACAAATAATGATGCTAATCTTAAGCTCTGCTGCCTCCTTATTAGTTAAAATATAAGCGGCACTTAGCCAATCACGGACACTTCTATTCTAACTCATTGTTTTTTGTTTTGTAGCATTTATTCGGCTTTCGTTTGAGTTTGTTGTCGTGAATTGTTAACATATATAATCATAAAATATTGGTTGTTTGTATGCAGTTATTACATAATTAGGTCTTAAAATCTCGAACCTATTATATATCAATACAAAGATCCAACGCAAAAAAAATTCCTTCGACAGGACTCGAACCTGCAACCACGAGAATGTCATCCCTTTGCCCTTCCAATTTAGGGAGAGTCAGAGGCAGAGGCAGAAGCAGGAATGTACCAAGGAAGCAAAAGAATCTATGCGAGTGTGCTGTGCGGAGTTGTGCACGAGATGAAAAGGTATATCGAGTCGTCTTTGGTTGGTTAAAGTAACAGAATCAAATGGAGTAATTGAGTGCTTTTTCAAAATTATTTGTTGGATAAACAGTTGCCGAACCCAGAGGACATCTCACTCGTTTAGGAGTTTGCGGGTTGGATAATCGAAAGAACGGAAGTTGATGACTTTAAGAACAGCTCTCTGCGCACTTTCCAGGTTTATCAGGGTGGTGGTGGCAGAGGGCTAAGTACACTGATTTGAGATGGGCGCTGCTATGTATATCTTAAATTTTTAAAAACGTATATCAATTATCGAACTGTAGAAGTAAGCGGTACAATATGGTGTTGAAACTTAGGTGTTTGTCAATTATGACACCTAAATATTTAATGTCGTTTGTGCTGTCCAGTGTTGGACAAGCACAGAGGTTTAGATGATTTCGAGGGCTTGAACAATGGTGAGCTACTATTGAAAAAGCATTCTCAGGAGGTTGTGAGGTGATATTGTATGAGAAAGTTATATATTTAGTTTTGCTAGTGTTCAGTGTAAGTTCATTTGCTCTGAGCCACTCGGTTACTGTGGTAAAACTAAATTGAGCTTGTGAAAATGTTTCATTCCAACTTGAGGCGCTGAATAATAAGACTGTACCATCGGCGTAAGATATGATCTTGCCACCAGTGAGGGGTAGAGCCCATAGTTGGTTAATATAGACAAGGAATAGGATTGATCCTAATATGGTTCTTTGAGGACCACCATATTCAATCGGTAATTCGTCACTCATAATTTTGTCCATCGTCACGCGCTGTTTTCTGTCAGAAAGATAGTCCTGTAAAAGTTTGAGCTGCATTCCTCTAATTCCAAGTACTTCTAACTTGTTTGAAAGCATTGGTATGTTTATAGTGTCAAAGGCTTTTGCGAGGTAAAGGAAAATAGATAAACATTTATTCTTCGAGTCCAAATTTCTTACAATGTAATCAGTCAGTTCATCAACTGCGTCGTTCGTCGATAGCCCTATTTTGAACCCAAATTGAGACATCAATAGAAGTTTCTAAATAATTAAAAAGCTTTTTATAGATTATTCTTTCAAGTAGCTTAGAAAGAGATGGCAATATTGCAAGTGGACGGTAATTGTTAACATTGCTCTTATCGCCGCTTTTGTAAATAGGTTTTATAAGGGCTGTTTTCAGTACTTTGGGAAATGTTTCTGTTAATAAACAGAGATTGAAAATGTAGGTCAGGGGTGGCTCAAACAATGAAACAAAACACACAACATGTGAAAGCAATAGTTTCATCCTTAAATCCTTTATAATCAATTAATGCTGTAATTTGTTTTTTATTTATTTAATTTTTTGTTGAATTGATATTCAATTATTTTTGATATGAAATTATTCCACTCGTTTGTAATAATTATTAATACAATGATTTGACACTTAGGAAAAATTCCTTCGATCCGGCTGGATTCGAACCGACGTCTTCTAGCAAACCGTGCCAGACGCTAGGCCAACTAAACCACGGAACGAACCAGCGGACCTCACGAATTTTTCTATGTACTTGTATTTGTATTTAGGTCATTGTATTTGGTTTGTCAACGACTTTTTAGCCGTAGCGTGTTTTTTTATTATTATTTTATTATTATTCTTTGCATCTTATTGGCTAACTATAAATATTTAGTGCTGTATACACCTGTAGCGACTTCGCACGTTGTATGATTAACGTATGTATATTTTATTCTAAGATTGTTTTGTGTTAAGGTGATGGTGTATCGTTCAATAAATAAATAAGTAGTCTGCGTATTAACATTTAGCTGTCAGCTGTGACCATGGCTCCTATAAGGCGCCGCGCAACGTGTATCTTGTGTAGGATACAAGCAACCGGCAACTAGAAGCGAATATTCTATTTTCATACAAATTGCGGTTGCGGCTAGCGGCGACAATGTCCGACTGCCGCAAAACCGGCGACTGTGTCCGGTTGCTGCAACAGACGATTTCACAATTTTGTCTGAAAATAGAAAATCTGCTTCTAGTTGCCGGTTGCTTGTATCCAACACAAGACACACGTTTGCTCGGCACTTTAAGGGCCCGAAACGTTAGGTTTGTTGGAAAAAACAAATATAAGCGATAAACTTTAGATGTTAAACAAATACTTCAATGACTAACAATGGCGAAACCCTAAGAATTCGAAATATACATTGATTTTCAAATTATATAGGGCGCTATTTTATTAGTGTCCTTTATATTAGGGGTTAAAGTATGAAATTGCCGTTTTATTGCAATAGGTTCTTTGAATTTTCATAGAATCTTCATGGTTTGAGGTTTTCGAATGAAACTTTTTTCAAATGGTTTCTGTGATTTTTTTTTTTTTAATTTGAAACATTTGAATATCGACTTTCAATTGTTTTTGTTATTCAATTTAGACAAAAAAGATGGATACTGCGAAAATTCGAGTGATTTTTGAATACGAGTTCCGACGCGGAACTAACGCGGCAGAAACAGCCCGCAATATCAATGCTGCGTTTGGAGAGGGGTCTACTAATGAACGCACCGTGCGATTTTGGTTTAAACGCTTTCGTGATGGAAATTTCGACTTAAGAACGAGTCACGAGGAAGACCGCCCACACAGGTGAATAACGATGAATTAAGAGAGATAGTGGAAGCCGATCCTAGTCAAACTACCCAGGAATTAGCGGCATGGTTTAACGTTACCTTACCCACAATATTGACTCACTTCCGTCAAATCAATAAAATAAAAAAATACGAAAAATGGGTGCCTCATGATTTGACTGATCTGCAGAAAGAAACGCGTGTTGAAACTTGTGTTGCCTTGTTGAACCGGTACAGAAATGAAGGAATATTGGATCGAATTGTAACATGTGATGAAAAGTGGATTCTTTATGATAACCGGAAAAGAAAAATGCAATGGCTGACCCCAGGTCAAATGCCACAACAGTGTCCTAAAGCAAAACTTACCAATAAAAAGGTAATGGTAACTGTTTGGTGGTCTCAGCATGGTGTTATTCACTATAGTTTTCTCCGATCTGGTCAAGCAATAACGGCAGATGTCTATTGTGCCGAACTCCGAACCATGTTGACAAAACTAGCAGTAATACAGCCCCGACTCATGAATCGATCTTCACCATTATTGCTCCACGACAACGCGAGACCTCACACAGCACGAGAAACCATTTTGACCCTTCAGGAACTGCAGTTAGAAACCATTCGTCATCCTCCGTATTCACCAGACCTTGCTCCAACGGACTACCATTTTTTTCGTGATTTGGACAATTATCTACGTGACAAGAAGTTTTCTTCCCAGGAGGCAGTACAAAATGCTTTCACACAGTTTGTGCAGTCTAGATCGTCGGAGTTCTATCGCAAAGGCATTAATAATCTTCCCATTAGATGGCAGCAATGTATAGATAATAATGGCAACTATTTTGATTAAATAAATTTGTTAAAAATTTAAAAAATAAACAATTTAGATTTTCAGTACGAATCGGCAATTTCATACTTTAACGCCTATTATTAAAAGATAATAATTACCTGACAATTAATACGAACAACTTTTACTGTACCCTGACAATTCGCAAAAATATTCAGCAGATCCATATTTCAGTCTAGTATTATAATTACGTATAAAACATTTTGAATGAAATTGGAAGATCAAAAGATCGATACGTTATCTCTTTTTCAGTAAATGGATGGTAGTGCATTACCCAAATGCTAATGGATAAAACAGTCGCAACAGATGTATCATTTACTTACTTATAAAACTTGGTATGATGTTTAAGTGATTTCGCTATAAAACGAACTTCGAAAACGCTTCAAGAATTACAGACACACTAATGTAACTTTAAAAATTTAGATAAGAAGTTGTTTGTTTGAATGCCATATGTTGATAGGTTTTGGGGTTATTGTAAAATAACTTTATCAATACGACAACAAAATATGCGAAATGTATCCAAACTTTGGTGTTCGAATCATATTACAAGTCGCGCGAAGCAAGGTTCGACGTGAAGGGTTTCCGGTAATCCAATTAAGTTCTAACCCAATTGCGTATTTGTGTCCAAAACTAAACGTCAATTTTCTTGTCGTGTTTAGTATGGCCGGCACTGAATCCAAAAATGGATTGCTATTCGTAGTTTTGTTTGTTGCTAGGCTCCATTTCTCGAAACTTATCAGTCTAGTATGAGCATGCACTAACATCAACGTCAACCCATTTATATGTCTCACTGCTGGGCACGGGTTTCCTCTCAGGTGAGGGTTTAGGCCATAGTTCGCCACACTGGCTCAATGCGGTTTTTGGGGATTTCATACATTTTCCGAGAGTTGTGAACCTTCTTTGACATACACTATGATGGTAAAATGGTATATTTTTAATGGGAAATTTCCCTGTCTTGTCTGAATTATTCCCTGAACGAACTTGGGTTTTTTCAAGGCGCGAGTGCCAATCGTCCACCTCATCGTTACTTGACATTAGGTGAGATGGAGGTGAAATGCGCACTAACCCTTTTATTAAAAAAAACTATTTTAAAGATAAATACAATTTCTTATATTTTGAAAATTGTTCCGTATTTTTTAACATGTACTTTGTATTGTATGTAACAATTACATCTACTTATATTTAAGTACACTTACTTTTTTACACGCTTATATAATATTAAGTAGCTACGGAGTTAAGATGACCTATATAAGTATACAATTTAAGCAAGTATTATTAATCAGTCTGTGATTACAAGCTACAAGTGTACTAATTTTGTTTGTGTTAGGAATTTATCAGAACTTGTAATTTTTACACTGGCGATTAGTAAGTAGCTAATGAACTATAAGTAAACTTGACGATTCAAGAAACAGTGACTCACGTCTTCAAAAAAAAAACATCTTAATTGCTTAATTCATTTACGCTTTTATTTTAGGTTTTTATTTATGACAATGTTGTAAAAACAAGTACACTTGGCTTTTGCGAAAAGATATCTTCTTTTTCAAGTCCTTCATAAGTGGCTTTTCTATACAATGCCCCGAGGACCGCAAGATGATCATACGTAGCAAACCCACAGCACCACGATTCAAATGACATGAAAGAAACAACATAGGGTCGGTGCCCTCACTTAGGTATCCACTATTTGTACTAAGTGCTATACAAATGGTGGACACCTAAGTGAGGTACCGACTGTACCTACATATTTAACAAAAGTGTAACAAACAAATTATAGAGCGCTGTAGAAATAAATTGTATTCATTTACAAATAAAACAGTTGTGTTTTCGGCTTTGTTGAATATATATAACATCGCGTTTGTCTCTATCTTTGTAGTCGTTTATTGCGAAATACCACCGACAGGAATGGAATTTTCATTAGCCTTTTCTTGAAGTTGCTGTGTACAATATGGAGAGAAGTCTCCTGTAGATACTGTTTTCGCGTATTTGCAGTTGAACTACAACTAACCAGATTTCAAGCGGCGCATGGTAAAAAAACCACAAATTTTGGTAAATATGTAATAAACGAATAAAGACACTTGGTGAATTCATGCAAACTAAAGTCACAATTAGCAAAAAATATACCAACTACATTCCTTCATGTACTATGTATCTATGCATTCTTTCTTTATTTAGAATAATTTTCCACTTGAAAATTATCATATGATTATTTCGTATGTTACCTATTCCGGAGTGGATACTGACAGATAATTTTCTTTCACTGTTGTGAGGTAGGTAGTACCATTGCAGGTCATGACTTCCAATCTAACATAGCTACATATCATCCACAAGGAAAGAAAAGTTAAACGCTTTATTGAATTAAATTTCATGCAAAAAGACGTCAGGGGCGCCATTGTTGCCCTACATAAAAAAGAAAAACTCTAGCACTACAATTTTCTACTTTAACGATTACTCACTCCCACATACCATACAGTCAGTCAGACGCAGTGTTCAAGAGAAGCTTTGTTCGGATATAACAAGGTATGGTAAACTCTAAGCAGAAAGTCTACCGTTTTAGTTCACTGACCACGCATGACAGTCTCTTTTGTCTTTTGTTTGATGAATCAAATTAATGAGCGTTAATTTGTCAATTAAAAATTTTGTTTTACGAATGTTACTTGTTGTTCTTTTGTTCTGAAACTGATGCGGACATAGTCGACGTAGCTGGGCATGTAGAGTGTAATAATAAAAAAATAATAAGCGTGTGGCTCATGAGCGAGTCGCGCTGTTTCGGCAGAACTTCCTTCAGGTTTTTATGTATGTAGGTATGTTACGCGATTACTTCCTAACCGATTTCGATGATTCTTTTTTGTTGGAAAGAGGGTACCTCGTTATTGGTCCCATTTCAATTTGAACAAAAATATTCCACCTCTAAGGGTGACAAACTAGGTGATGAATCCGGGTTGGCGCACTTTCCGGTAATCGATTTCAATAAAACAATTTCAATTGAGAGCCTACGGTAACGAGCGCTGCGAAAACGGAGCTAACTTATAACGTTGAAAAAGTTAGGAATTTATTATTTTCTCAACCATTCTAGTTAGTTGGATGATAAGCAGGTTTATATAGCTGCTTTGTATTCTAACCATCCAAAGGAAGACGATAAGTATTATTAAAATATTCTCAGTACCTGAGTACTAAAAAAACCGACATCAAAAGTTTGTGGAATTACATCTATTTGCCAAGTTTTATGGAAATCGGTTACCGGAAAGTGCGCAAATGGATTCGTCACCTAGTTTGCCATCCTTAGAGGTGGAATATTTTTTCAAATCTAAATGGGACCACATCAAACACGGTTCACAAATTACGGTCGGAATTATCGCGTAACATAAATACAAAAAATACAGACGAATTGAAAACTCCTCCTTTCTTTGAAGTCGGTTAAAAAGTATATCTTCTTTCCCAGACGACTGCAGACTCTAGAATTTTAATTTTTTGTTTTAAACTCGTAAAAATACTTTACGTACGTTTAAATAATCCGAGAAAGAGAAAGAATAAATAATCAAGGGATCACAACGCTTCACCATCATATTATTATGGGTCTGAAAATCGTATGTACGAGATTATGCTATTTCCCTAAATTAAAATATGCAAGGTCACGATGTTCACCCCTCGCTCCAAAATTTGAGCAAACTTACTTAATTTCATTACATGTTGTATAATTTATCTCCGAGTGCTTTGTTGACATTTTAAGGAGGGCTCTACATTTTAACTAGGTTTTCCAGTGAAGTCAATACGCCAATTCAGTCCTTTATGTAATAGTCAGGTCAAAGGCAACAAACATTATGATCTATTATACATACAAACATCCTTAGTAGCAGTAGAGCTCGTTGTGAAATAGTTCGTCCAGGGAAGTACTGCCATCTTATGTATTTCTGCCGCCAAGCAGTAACGTGAGCATTATTGCGTTCCGGTTTAGAAGGCTACGGGTGCTGATTAAATTACACGCACGTGGGACTTGTCAACTTATGTCTCAGTGTGACGGGCGCAGAGGCAGTGCCCATAAGATCTTTGCGATTTAAAGCTCTGAATGGCACTGCAACTGTTATGGATAGGCGTGTCGCTTACCACCAGGCGCACGACTTGTTTGTCCCACCCCTTGGTATCAATAAAAATGAATCTTCATGCGTGAACAGCCACCTTTTGAGGTGGTTGATTTTCTTCAAAATAAAATGGGACCACTATGGAAGTACCCTCTTTCCAAGAAAAAAAGAATCATGAAAATCGGTTCACAAATACCGGAGTTATCGCGTAACATACATACAAAAAAAAAAGAAAAAAAGAAAAAAAAAGAACATACAGTCGAATTGAGAACCTCCTCCTTTTTTGAAGTCGGTTAAAAACAAAAAAATGCTGCACGGGATGCTAAAATATTTATACAAAATATTTATATACAATTTTATTTGTTAATTTCGCACCCTAGCTTGTAACAAGGCAACATCTGCAAAATTACAACTTTTGTTTTGGAGAGAGGTTTAAAGATTCTACGAACCAAATTTAGTCCATAACTTTTTTGTGTTTACGGTCTCTCCCTCACACTGGCTATTTGTCTCCAACAGGGGGCAAGGACAGTCCACTGCTTGTCGATTTTCTATCGGATACATTTCTTTTCAATTTAGTTCCACACTCACCGTTCCTCCTTCGGTCGACTAGAAGGTCCGGAGCACTCCATTCTTATGTCGTTGATATTCCACCTATTCGCACTAAGCGCTTTGCTTCCTCCTTTCTGATGCGTACGGCAAAGGCATGGACTGCTCTACTAATCTGTATTTCCCGAAAAGTACAATTTGGGGCTATTCAAGGCTAGAGTGAATAGGCATTTTTTAGACAAACGCGTCCCATCGTCGGTCTCATCGTCGCTTAACATCAGGTGAGATTGTGGTCAAGCGTGTGTCCATTATATATTAAAAAAATTTAAGTTGTTCCCATGTAGAACGACACCATTAACTGTCGTTCACGATTTTTTTGTCGTTACGACGATAGACTGTCGTGATAATTAATGGGAAGAGTTAGAACAACAGTCGTCTGACGATAAATAAAACATCACGATAAAAACGTGACGACAGATAGTCGCAGCTACTATTGTCGTCAGGATTTATTTATCGATGTCTGCACGTGTTCTCTCCCCACTCTTCCCTCTCGTACCCCGCGCCATCAGCTCGCTTTGCACTAGCGTTGGGTCGTAGCCAGAGAAGCGCCCGGTTTTAACCCGGCGCTTTGTTGACGCCGGGTTTAAATCTAGTTAAAGCCCATTAATGCCCGAAATCGAAGACAAAAACTATTTACGACTAAATATTTGTTGTGAGTTGAGTTCATATTATACAAAATATTAAATTCTTAAATAGTCCCAAAATGTTCTCTCATCACATTCAGGTCATCTATAAAGGTTTGGCATAATCCTGATGGAATTCTTTTCACTTATCACGGGAGCGAAAACACACTACTGCCTTTCAAAAGAACATAGAATCAACTGCAGTGCATCAAACGACTCTGTCGTGCAAACGACAAGGCGGCTGCCGTGAAACGATAAATTGTCGTCATGATCTAGTGGGAACAGCTAGACACGACAGTCGTTCAACGATAAAACAATCGTCCACTACACAGCCACGACAGATAGTCGTGATATGGGAACAGGCTAGCGCGACACTCGTCCAACGATAAATAAAACGTCACGTCACAGTGGTAACGCACGCATTCAATGCACGCACTCATAGTCCTGCACTACCCTGTATCGCGGGTGCCATTGACGTAGCAACCACAAATTATAATATGGCCTATGTAATAAAACATACTTTATTTGCTACGACTTATTATTGAATAAAAAATATATGTCAAACAACTCCATGACAACCGTTTAGCAGAGATATAATACAGCACACAAATATTTCTCCCGGCCCGGGATTCGAACCCGGGACATCTGCCTGGCAGAGTAGCATAGTAACCGTTCGGCGACACAGGCAGTTAGATTTTGTCTAGTACCTATTATATTTTTCTTTAAGTGTTTTAGAAAATAATGAATAGGAGAGTTATAAAATTTCTCACATTCCTAATTATAAGTTTCATGTAGTTCTCATTATTTTTATGACTTTCATGTGATAAAAACACTTTTGGCATATGATCATATGAAGCTTTATTATACCCATGGTACGATATCTTTTTTCATACATACAATTAACAACTGAGATATAGTTACAAACACTTTTTCTTGCAGTTGCGTTTATAACTATTCTATTAACAAACCTATTGTCATCAAACAATGAAACCCTGCAAAGTAGCCTGATAAAAAAATCATAGGTGGAATCAATGAATATAAAGTTTAGATTTTAAGGCTTACGTGGTAATTTATTAAATGAATATCACTAATTAAAAATACAGGTGTCCTACCACAGTATGAGTTCTTGTAACCATAACCGTTCCGAAACATCGGAAAAATAAAAAGAACACATACCGTGATAAGAAACCTAAATATAAAGTTGGGCAAAAGAAGGCAATGTGAAGTTCATTCCGTTATGGGTGAATATCTCATGCGTAAATTTTTGAGTCCAGGCTGAGAAACCAGGCGTAAAGTGAAGAAATATTAATAATTTATTTTTTATAGTTTAATTAGACGTAAAAGGAGTTTAGGGCAAGGACTTCAGAAAATTCATTGTACAATAATAATAATTAATAAAAAATATTAATGTCCCGATTTTCAATTTTGCTGGTGTGACCACTTTCTGTTTTATTGTATAAAATAGTCGTTCAGTTAAAATATGTACACTTTTAAGAAAAACAATTTCATGTACGTTATTCACTATTAGAAGCACTAACTAAAATCATTGAAAGTATTGCAATTATCAGTATGTGGGAGACTTGATCAAACTTTGTCCACGCGAAAATTGTAGTTTTGGTGGCAAATATTCAACTGGTTGCAACTGGTAAGTAGTTTAACTAAAAACCATTACGTTCTTGCCCCGCGCAAGCCTCAGTCGTGTATTAGGACCTGGCAGCGAAAAACATGGGCATTATGTTCCATTTCCCACCAAAAAAGTAATTATATGCCCTTTGGTGGCACGTGGGACAAAAAATATTCAGCTTTCCTGGTTCCATTTGGGCTCAATTTTTGTTTTATCCTAAGGTCGTATTCTGAAACCAAATCAAGATACCTACTAATTTTGTCATCATTTTTATTTTTTTTGTCACAATTTAATCGTCTCGGTTTGATTTTTAAGCTTTTATTTTTTTTACCCGTAATTTATTTTTTGAGATTTCATCTTACGTGACTCAAATTTGGTGGTTTTGGCGTTTGTGTTACCACCTGACCTTAAAAACGTCACCAAATTTTAAATTGTCATGATATTTTTAAATATAACGTTCAATTTCCAAAATTGTTTTAAAGTATTGTGATTTATTTGTCCCAATAAACTTAAGATAGATAGTGTTATTCATAATTTTTCAGTTAACCAAAAATTACTTAATTGCTTTTTGATCTATTTGTACCTAAGCGATCTTTTAAATTTGTATTTTACTTAAATTAACGGTGATATCATTGATTAAATGATTTTGTTGAGAACGTCAAACACGAAAATTTAGTTAATTGTTGTTTTCATTGGCAGTTGAATAACTACGATACACTACGCTATCTCCAGGAATGTTTTCTGAAGATAAATTGTAGAAACTCAAATGTTTACCATGAGGACATGCGGTGGGTTTATCAAGACATTGAGGCTTGATGCAAAATAAGGCACAGAATGCTAATTTAGACTTGTCACTTTTTTCCAAATAACCTGAAGAAATAACACTTGGTACCATTATAACTAACTACTGGAGTAATTTCACAAAAAATAATTGAATATCATAGTGGTGAAACATCTTGACATTCAATAAAATTTACTTACAACCTGAAGAAAATTCATGTTACCAGGAAAAGGCCAGGCTTTTTCTACAATTTCGTAATTTTCTACAGGTTTAATTTTAATATTATCAATGGCAGGTTTCAATGCCAGATAAACGAATCAATATCAGCAATGTTGTTCTCAAATGACACTTTGATCTGCAGTTCTATTTAATAATCCTCCAACTCCTGGGCACCCTTGCCACGGCATTGCACACTCGCAATAATCGCGGGTGCCGCGAATGGAGTTGGAGGATTTTTAAAG
The DNA here is from genome assembly GCF_003589595.1 of Hyposmocoma kahamanoa. NCBI lineage: Eukaryota > Metazoa > Arthropoda > Insecta > Lepidoptera > Cosmopterigidae > Hyposmocoma > Hyposmocoma kahamanoa. Next base: position 5,419,909 of record NW_020653719.1, on the reverse strand, counting down.
ACAACTACAGATCAATCAGTGTCGTTTGGGAATGACATTACTGATATTGATTTGATCATCTGGCGTTAAAAGCTACCGGTAATAATATTCGAATTAAACGTGTACATTACGAAATTGTTCAAAAAGACTGGCTCATTCTTTAGTAAATGAAGCCTTTTTTTAGTAACATTACTTTTCTTCAGGTTATTTGAAGAAAAAGTAATAACTCTAAATTAGTACTCAGTGCCTTATCAACACCATCATCTGCTGATGATGAAATGATGGTGTTTCAGTCCAACTACTTGAAGCAGGAGGAAATCCTGTGGTAAAAGTGCTTGTGGTAAAACTTTTCAACAAAGTCCTTCATGAAGCTCGAACACCAGAGCAATGTAAGAATGCCATCGTCACCATCATCCACAAAAAAGGCGACATTGCAAAACTTAGCAATTATCGGCCGTTTAGCTTGCTCTCTCAGATTTATAAACATTTTACAAAGATTTTGACCATTTGGCTTACCAGTGAACTTGACGAAGCGCAGCCTATTGAGCAGCCTATTGGCTTTCGGAGCGGCTTCTCAACCATCGACCATATCCACACGGTTAATCAGCTGATGGGGAAATGTCTCGAATTTAACCGGCCCCTTGTCATGGCCTTCGTCGATTATGAGAAGGCCTTTGACAGTATCAAACATTAGGCCGTGTTCCACGCTCTTCATCGCTGCCACATCGATTCCCGCTACGTGGATGTGCTCCGAGAGCTCTACCGTTCAGCCACTCTGCAGCTACGAGTTCACGATTTAACCAATACCGTTCCAATCCGGCGAGGACTTGAGGATGTCGTAAAAACCCTTAATTAACCCTTATATAACCGCGGCATTAATATCAATGGTGTAACACCATTTGTCTCACCTAAGATTCGCGGACGATCTCGTGCTATTTGCAAGTTTCGACGATCTCCAAAGGATGCTGGAACAACTATATGATGTTTCTTTGAGAGTTGGTCTAAGGATGAATATGTCCTAGATGAAGATTATGGCGAATCTCTCCAGTCCGTCAAATACCACTGTCACTGTGGGAAATGAGACGCTGGAGAGAGTCGCTCAGTACGTCTGTCTGGGACATGTTCTGTCCTTTGGCAAAGAGCATCAGCCTAAAGAGATCTCAAAAATAATCCAGCTGGGATGGGCTGCGTTTAGCAAGTTAGGTGACATCCTTAAATCAGGTAAGGTTCCACAGTATCTGAAAACCAGCTTGTTTAATCAATGTGTTCTGCCCATCATGACGTATGGTGACGAGACGTGGACGCTCACTCAGGACACTGTATACAGGTTGAGAGTCGCACAGAGGGACATGGAGCGCGCCATGCTCGGCATCAACCTTGTAGGCCGAGTTCCGAACGTTGAGATCCGACGATGGACGAAAGTCCAGAATGCTGGAACTCGAATCATGGAACTCAAATGGGGATGGGCGGGACACCTAGCTAGGCAAGGTGATGACAGGTGGAGCTAGACATCGACTGATTGGTGGCCGAGGATGGCCCTGTTGCAAGGTGGGTCGACGACATAGTACGCGTCGCGGGGAGTCAATGGATGCGGCTAGCACGGGACAGCAGTGGGTGAAATCAGGCTGTGAATGATGATGATGCCTTATCAAGCCTTAATGTCCGGACAAACCTACCGTATGTCCTCATGGTAAACATTTGGGTTTCTACAACTTATCTTTAGGAAACATTCGTAGAGATGGCGTTGTGTATCATAGTTCTTCAACTGCCAATTAAAGCAACAATGAACTCAATCCCTAAAATCCAGGAAATACTGCCATCGTACCTATTTCTGCCGCCAAGTAGTAATGTTAGCTTAGTTAGGTTTGGAAGGGTAAGGGTGCTGGTGAAGTTACAGGCACATGGGACTTGCTAACTTACGTCTAAGGGTGACGGGCGCAGTGGCAGTGCTCCTCAGATCTTTGCATATTTAAAGCTCTGAATGGCACTGCCACTGTTATGGACAGGCGTGTAGCTTACCATCAGGCGCATGACTCGTTCGTCCCGTCACATGATATTAAAAAGAAAAAGCAGAAGAAAATTCCAAGTGTGCGTCGTTTTAAAGGGGCAAACAAATTTTTACCACAATTAAATTTAAAGAAACAATTAATTTACTTAATTGTCTTTGTTTTTATATATATTCCAAGTTTGGTTAATATTCAATTCTGGTGCAACCGATAAGCGTTTTGATGGCATTTCTAAGTATTGGTGGCGAGAAAAATTTTTAATTGCTTATATCTCTGAAATTAATGGAAATGGTTACGTCCCGGTCACGTATATATAAATGAAATGTTTCATTTTAGAAACTAGAGCAAACGAGTCTCGGATACTAGAAAATCTAAAAAAAAAAATTGCGCCACCAAAATTTACAATAAAATGCATTTGTTGATATTCACCCTTATACTACTACTAGACGTCGAGTTGCGGAAGCAAGCTCACTACACTATACTATATAGTTCCCATTTTAATATCACGAATGCATCTACTTACTTTGTAAAATTTATTTTATATTTCACAAAATGTTAAATTTATTTTAACAAATGTATTTTTGCCCAAATATTTTTGCGATGACATGGAAAGCACCAGGTTTCAAACAACCCTTATCAAAAATGAATTGGGCTATGTACTTACGCTAAAACAAAAAGTGTGTAACACGCCAGCACATCAAGCTACACATTGACGTATCTTGTTCCATTGCAATGGAGGCGATTTTCGAACAAAAACATGTAGCCTGATCTGCCGTTGTCCGTACATAAAGTTATAATGTTTCAACCCAAGACATTTTTCTTTTTAGTTACGCACTTTGTGGGTTAAACTAAGCAGTAGAGTTAAGTTTTAAGGGTACCTTGTAAATAACTCATTTTATTCTGTTTCAGACCCGTCTATTGGTAATCCACTAACTAATATAGTAATAGTATTTTCACCCATACTTTATTGAGATAATATCAAGTAGACGAAATCTATCTTAAGTCAATGATGCTATACATAAATTACAGAGGTAGTGCCAATAGGAAATGGAAACAGGTGTATAATTTAGGTCGCCTGTTAATATTGAATTAACATGGAAATACCACTACATAATTATAATGTATTTACTCTTACTGGGTCACTATAACACAATGTATGTTAGCACTCCATCCTTCCTCTTTTTCCTGTAACGCACACACTCAACATAGCCCCGCACTAGGGAAAACCCTGTGTCGCGGGTGTCATGGACACACACACATAGACAACCACACATTGTAATGTGTGGGTGTACCCAAACTCACGAGAGAAATAGATGTAGGTCATACAAATATTTCTTCCGGCTCGGGAATCGAACCTCTACGTGGCAGTTCGGCATGGTAACCGTTCAACCACGGAAGCAGTTAAAGTTAAAGTTCTTTTTCCTATGAAATAAGATTACAAAACAAACAATACAATGTTGCAGAGATGGGCAGCAGGTTAAACCCAATCAACCAGTCTGGATTTTAACTAGTTTCTAACCCAAAATCAAAATCGTGGTTATTGTTGAGGATGAGAAAAATAAAACCCGGTTCTGGTTACTGCAAAATTCACTCTCACTTATTTCCGGGTTACTTTTATAAACCAGGGAGCGTCAACATGGTCAACATGGGCATTTCTAATTCGGTTTATCCACTTCTGACACCAGATGTTGAGAATGAGAAAAACAAACCCCGGTTCTGGTTACTGTAAAATTCACTATTACTTATTTTATTATTTGAAAGGTACAGTCGATTACAAAAAATAACAAGAATTTAAAATATATAGTACTCGTTGATACCCATTATAGTAACATTTCTTAATTAGTAACTTTTTTATAAATTGTAAATCATGCCTTTCATTTATGAAGATATTTGGTAATTTATAGTTTTATATAAAAATTATACTTGTATAGTTTAGTTTCAAGGGGAAGGTGGAAATATAAATTTATTTTAACGGCGTAAAGAATATTTTGATTACAAATTTGAATGTAAAAAATCTTTCATAGACTAAAAAGAGGCAAATCCACCATAACACCACACAATACCCACTTTGCAATCCTGAGAATTCAATACAAATAGTAATTCAACATTACGATTCTATTTTTATAAAGATCGATTCAAGTGTATACTCTGACGCTACTTTCAAGGAAATCAATTCAATAAAAAGGCAAATAATCGAATCTCTCTATCTCTTAATGTTACTTTTCCTTTATTACCCATTTTTCCATTAGATCATTGTAACCATTTATATCAAATTGTAAATACACATAATTGTTATTGCCGTCCTAAGTTGTCAAGCATTCTTATATTAATTGGACAAGTTTTCGTAGAATAAAACATTTTTTGAACAAACCTAAACTTGATAGTTAAGCGATTTACTATTGTAGTAAATTATATAGGTAGAGCGACCCCAGCTCCGTGTCACCGGCTTAACAAAGTTAGAATCAAAGAATACGCCTAGGCTAGTAGGACAAAGTTCGCAAAGTGGACTTGAAAATTGCAAGGAAGGTTATTGATCTGCGGGTGGGACTGAGTACAAGCGGCGCGCGCTGCCGCGGCCGTGCCGCAGGGAGAGCGCGTCGTCGGACGTATGCTCCCGCCCGCCCTGTCGCTTCTCCCGTCAACCGCCCGACATCCACTGTCATAATAACGCGTCACCCTCCTCTGAATTAACTTTGTTTGCATATTGTTATGCGTGACTTCACTTGACACTAATAATGTCGGTTGCGAAGCGACGGCCCGGTTGAGTCACATTCCTTGTGTCGTGTGCCGTGTCTGTCGGCTTAGTACTGTTGGTCGTATACTCCGTGAAAGCGAGCGGCTGACGCCGCTGGAGCGTTTCATCGTTGTTTACACGTAATGAAGCCGCTTTGATGGGAGCGTAATCGCTCGCTAACAGAAACAATGAAAATTCAGGGGCGGCATCGCGACAGACGAATCGCAATCGTCCGTCCACGTCAGAGGTGCTGGAATAGATTCACACACGCCGAGCGTGAAATTAAAGGATAAACAAATGAAGTCGAGAACAGGCGGGAACACAATGAAGCAGCAGTTCGCCTCAGGAGGTGTCAAGCGGCAGACACGGACGGCGTGACGTGACCTGCGGGTGTCGCACTCGCGCTCGGCGCATCGCCCCAACTGGGGCATATCGATAAACGTGCCCCACTTACCCGGTTTCGGCGTGGTGCGGCGGCGGGTGGGTGCATTCGGCGGCGATGTCGGGCAAGTCGTGCACCTCAGGCAGCGTGCGCTCGTGCGCGGGCTCCGTACGGCTAGGCACGTCCAGCGGCCACGAGGTGGTGCTAGATGCGCTCTACGAGCGCAAGCGCGACAAGAAGACCGTGCGAGTGCTCACCGTCATCATCTATGTATTCTGCGTGTCCCTCGCCGCCATCATGCTCTCTCTCTACTACGTGTTCTTCTGGGAGCCCAAGGACGCGCAATATGCGCAGCGCAAGGTGTCTCACACAGTAGACCAGCAAACCAGCACCACACCAATGCCCACATGCTTTATGCCCCACACCGGTAGGTCACACGGCGACGAACGCTATCCCTTTTCCTTTTTTCCGCTCTTTAGCTGTAAACTGCGACTTTACAGTATTATGTAAATATGAATTTACTTACTTTTACCTTTCCTCTTCATTCTTAATCCGAGCTTTTAGTTACCATTACCCGTAAACTGCACATTATCGACTGAACAGAAAGACACATTCCAATACGATCGAATTAAAAAAGAAAAACAATTTAAAGTAATAATACCCAACGAGCATGTATAAAATTATCAATTATATTTACTCTTCTCTGCACTTCTGTTAATACTGCCGCTTATTAGAATATTCTTTCTTCATAAATATCTCTAAATATAAGTGTTTCAATCAACTTAAAAACTTGCTGACCATCTAGAGTTTTTCTTATCATAATATAAAAAAGAAAAACAGTAAAAAGAGATAAGAGCCGGTATTGTAAACCAGTAAAATACATATTTATCTCGTGTGATGCCTGTACAAGATTTCTTATAATTGATGTAAAATTATCATATAAACATCGCTCGTAAGTTGTTGTAAGTTAAAATAGCATTTTTTTTTTGCTTTTTGACTGAAATATACCTTTGTTAGGTATATTATAGGTTCCATGTTTGAAATCAAACATAACACTAAGTGACATCTTCGCTTTTAAATATGGAACCTATAATGTTCATAAAAAACATCGAATATATTCGATTATAAAAAAGTATATAACTATTTGACTTAAAAAGTAAAAAATGGTACATATTTTGACTCACAACAGCGATTTTTTTAACTGAGTCAAGTTAAAAAAATCGCTTCTATAGAACACATATAGGTACACCCGTTTATAGTGCGCCTTGTAATGCAGCACAGCACATTCGGAATAGTCGAGTCAAGTTTATATACAGCTTTCTAAAACCGCTAAACTTCGAAATTTACGATCAATCATATTAATTTTAAGTGGGTTCTAATCCTGCTAAATTTTAATGCCGTACCTATGGCGGTGAGCGGTGGAGGTAGGTACACATAATTTACGGCGTTTTCATTATAACGCGCGTTCAGTAAACACGTTATAATTTGCTGTAAAAATATGTATCTTGTATGATCTGATCAATGAAAAGTGTAAATGTTAAACAACATTAATGTAAAGAAACATTAATGTTTTATTACGCCTGTAAAGTTAAAAATCAAAAATTATTTTATTTTGGAACGGGGCTCACAAATACGATGAGAAAACGTATTTGAATGATAACTGACGAACTCGTTTTAGGACTAAGAAGGCTCGTGAATGACTGGATAGCCCCTAATCTTTTCCATGAGCCTTTTATAGACATTTGCCACTTGAGACGCCTTATATATCACTCTCCAGAGATTACCCTCGGCATGTATGCCGACATTAAATCCCCCAGAACCGCTCGTAATGGAAAATAAAAAAGCACTTTAGCGTTATTCAGTTTTGACAGCGTGTGCTAACAGAATGCGAAAGCTAAACAAAATTTCAATTTATTTTGTCATTCCTTTCAGTGCGGTTGCTGAGTGATTTATATAAAAAAAACTATACTAATCTTTGAAAGTTGTTTATTGAATTATTTGATCGGATGAATTAGTTCTTGTTCTGGGCGTTTCTATTTTACAGTGGTTGACGTCATGGTTTGATTTTCAATAGTTTTTTATTTGAAAATTTATCCTTAACAATAATGTTATAAATGTAATGTTTACAACGTTTTATACAATGTACCTAAAAACACAACATTTATAGTGAGTCGTAATAAATTTAGACCGATTCTCATATTGACTTATTGATTGAAAAAGTTTTATCGAAACACCAAAATTAAGTTATACCTAATCGAAATACTCGTAACTATCCTACACCTGTGTAGATAACTATATTATGCGGTGGACAACAACTTTAATACATAAAAAGGTCAGATCTATGGATCTAGCGTACCGTTAAACGATGAGCGTGCATGAAAGCATAGCATTAAAGCGAGTTCATGAAGTGAAAGATATGTTCCAGGTTCGTAGTGTGTGTATGTGTGAAAGGTTGTGGTCTCTGCCTACCTCGGAAAAGGACGTAAACTGTATGTATGTTTATACCGCGAAGTTTATAAATGTGTTGGAGTTAACTGTGCGTCGACGGTCACACCCACAGTGGTAAGATGGTCGTTGAACCTCATGCCACTAATTTGTTCGCCCTTGTTCACCTCCTCAACTGTAAAAAAATATTCCAACCTCTCATTCAAACTAAATTATTTCATTCTTCTTTCTCTCAATTATCCAAACCGGGTCAAGGCTCATTTCAACGTAAACATCGAACATATTGTGTTATACGAATGTTGAACATTGCAACTAAAGACGCAAATGTTGGAAGTTTGGAAATGTAAAATCTGGAGGCAATCCCACGCTACACCCTTATCTCAAAACAACTGTGAGCACTTCTCTGTGCTCCAAATGATGTAAAACTCAGCTCAACGTGAGATCATATAACTTTTTATAGCGAAGGGGACGAAAGACCGGGCTTTATTTTATATAAAGGAATATTTTTTGTGATTGTACTTTACAAACACTTCTTGAGGGCACTAAATAAAATCACCGAAACCCACTATCGTTTCCAAATATCTTCTTTCCTGGTATAATAAAGTTACATGTGATCACACGTCAGAAGTGCTTTTATCCTTGTACATGGGGAGCACTATAAATTTCCGGAATGAATTAGAAAAAATATTATAAATGGTCAGAAATGAATTTATTGTTTCTCAAAATATTCTCCGTTAGCGTTAATGCACTTTTTCATGCGAATGAACAAATTTTGAAAACATTTATGCCACTCCTCCGTGACAATCTCTGAACCACATTTTTCATACTAATCGACAGCCTCTTCGGGTGATGAAAATCGTTGACCGCGTAACTGGTTCTTAATTTTTGGAAACAAATAAAAGTCACAAGGTGCCAGCTCGGGACTGTACGCGAGATGGCTCATAAGGTCAACGTTATTCACTTTCAAAAATTCATTTGTCTGTCTGGTCGTGTGAGAACTGGCATTATCGTGGTGCAAGATGATACGGCGTTTACGGTTGTTTTTACGGAGTTTGTCAATAACTTCCGGCAAACAAATGGTCGTGTACCAATCACTATTCGCGGTACAACGGTTATCCAAAGCAACAGTAGCCACGTATCCAGTTTTATTAAAAAAAAGAAGCAATCATCCGCTTAAAGGCACTTTGCACGCGCGCCACTTTGGTTGGTTTTGGCACATCTCGAAAGGCTCATATGCTCGATTGCTGCTTTGTTTTGAGATCGTAACTATAAAGCCATGTTTCGTCATCTGTTACTATGTCCCACACCAAATTTGACGCCCCTTCGTTGAATCTGGTAAGCATGGCATTGCACCAAGTGACGCGATCCGTTTTTTGAGCCTCAATGAAATTGTGTGTGATCCACCGAGAGCACAGCTTTTTCACACCCAAATGTTTGTGTAGTATTGATTGTATTTGACTCATGTCTATGCCTAAAGTTGCCTGAATCTCATGGTATGTCGCATGCTTGTCTGTTTTGATCATACGGCGCACAGCATCGATGTTTTTGTTGTTCACAGCAGTGGACGGGCGATCCTCACGAAATTCGTCACTGAGATGCATACGACCGCATTTGAATTCTGAAAACCAGCTATAAATAGTCGTCTTGCATGGTGCATCATCGCCAAAAGCAGTTTGAAGTCGAGCGAAGCTTCGCTGAGCTGTTAACTTACACTTAAAGTAGCAGAAAATCATACTACGAAAATTTCACGAGTTAAATCCATGGTGATGTAGACAACCAGTTTCAAAAATGACGCCACAATGTCAAAACAAGTCACAGTCAGATGAAACAAACTGTATTCTACAGCCAAAGAGTTCCATTTTCAAATGTTGTAATTACTTTTTAAATATTGTTTATAATATAAGTTGCCGAAACTGGCCACTTAGGCCAGTTTCGGAAACTTATAGTGTGCCCTATGTATCATATGAAAGCCATAAAAATGGTGTGAACTACGTGAAACTATTCATATGTGAAATCTTATAACTCCTATTTAAGGATAAATTGCTATCGACAATGTCGTAGTTTCCCAAAGTGGTCCCCGTCGCGCCCCAGTGGGCGCGTCAAGTGTCCTAGGGGATAGGGGCGTCGGAAGCAATTGGTTGATACTGTCCAGGGGGTGCTACCACATTTGAATTATCTATATATACTACACTACGTATATAAATATATGTTTTCTTCCTTGTGATTTTTTTGTGGTTACTACGTATTTCGTAAAATTTTTAAACCTCTCATTCAAAATTTTTAATGAGAGATTGTCATTAAAAGTTGTCATATTGCGAATATGGCCTATGGCCCAATTATGACGAAAATCTTGGAATGTTCTGTTTTTTTTCTATTTCTATTTATGTCTCCACCACTATAAATATATAAACAAACATTGGGGCAAATAAATAAACATAGGGACTGGTAAATATATTTCTTTCTTGAATATAAAAACGGGTGGGTACTTAACATAACCATCTATTTAAGAAATCTTTAAGCGACTTTTAACGAAATACACGTGGCCATAATATTTGTCTACTTATTTATTTATTTTATACAAGTAATAAACAAACGTTGAACATCGCAATAGGCGATGCCTTCAGAGCGTATTGCTGCAAGCGAGTATACCTCCAAAAATAGCTGGCTCCTCCTCTTACCTTACCTCCAACATCAACCGGCTCTCGTTCACTGATCATGTTATGTTTAGAACATATAAATCACGTGAATCCGAATGAATTCCAGGAATAGAATCACGTGAACAGGGGTTTCATTTGGCGGAGTAAAAATTTTGTAGGTGGGTTAAGAACATGATTGAAGATATCGTTGATTTATGTTGTTTATGGGTGTTCAATGTATATTAAAAAAAGAAACAAACTCGAAACTGCCAATGTATCTACGGTATTTACAATTCATTTATCAAATTTTGAAAATGTGATCCATTTTATATGCCATCTCTCGAATATTGACTTTTTCTTTTGTTCAAATATAGATTGTTTCTCTCGTGAGTTTGGGTGTAATTAATGCAGTGTGTGCACTATTGTTATGATTATTTTTTGATAAATTTGCTGCCTTTGAAGATTTTCTTATTTTGTTACGATATTCAAAATTAGCCTCAATTTCGTTTAAACCTCGTCCACATTGTCAGATTGCATCTTGTAGGTACATTATTAAATCTTCCACGTATCCCCAGGAAAAGTACAAATATCGATAGAAAATAACATATTAAAATTAATTTTCCCATAGTTTTTTTTATGATTATGAATACAATGAACGAACACACAGAAAACATTTCGCCGATCCGGTGGGACTTGAATCCATGTCCACGCTGCACCGTAGCATTGCTCTAACCATCTGAGCCACGGGTCTAGTTACCGAGTCGTTGAAATTCTCCTGTGTTTTTGCTATTGTTGTGATCTTAGTCCTGACTTTCGGCATTTTTTCGGTATTCGTCGCCGCTAGTGATATCTAGTGAGAGATTTTTGAATAACCTTCTCACCACAGTTAATACCTTTGTATTCATAATTATAACAAAACTAGTGGAGATATTTCACAAAAAAATGTCAATAAATTAATTTTCCCAAGTTTAAACGTAAAATGTCATGGTGATTCTTTCATTTAAAATACTGGTTACTTAAATGGAGTTGACCCTTTCGATCGGTATCATAAAATTACTAGATTTTTTTCACATTTGTCGGTTCATGACAGAGGCAACTTTTTAAAATTTTTAAATATTAGGTACTTACTTTTAAAAATAAAATAATGTCTCAACGAATCAAAATATCCTATCTACAATATTTAAAGTACTTTCACTCCGTGTCCCGTGGACCGTGTGACGCCCTGTATATTAGAAGGTTTATATAAATACTAGACATAAACATCTATAAACCCATAGCTAGTCAGGAACCTACACTAAAGAGAATTTTATTAGCCATTGTGACACTAGATAAAAAAAATTAGAGTTTTCGCCATTGAAAATCACAAGAAACGCGGGATGTAATTAATAAAAGCTTGTTATATTGGTGCCTAAAGTTTGAAGTCGTCGTCCTAAAGTTCTGGTCATTTTAAAATTAAACAAAATATTTTTAATATATAAGATTACGATTAGAATATTTTTTAAATAAAAATTATGGCAACTAAATTTTAAATTTTGGCCTCATAACCCATATTTATTTAAACACATCGCACTAAAAACATTTTCATTTTGAAGAATGACAGAGACCTAATTTAAACAAATCAACACAATAAGTTCTTAGGTTTTCGCGAGGGAACACATTGGAAATAATAACCTAACCATCGGTTAAAAAAACCGAAGGTCACTCAAAAGTCATTCATCCCCTAGTTTACCACCCTTAGAGGTGGAATATTTTCTTCAAATTTAAATGGGACCACTTCTTTCCAACATAAAAAGAACCATCAATATTGGTTCACCAATGGCGGAGTTATCGCGTAACATACTTACAAAAAAAACATACAGACGAATTGAGAACCTCCTCCTTTTTTGAAGTCGGTTAATGAAACTATTTTTCTGGATTTAAATCGCGTATATTTGTTTTTTCAAACAAACCAACGTTTGGTATGGAAAAATTAATTTCCCATCAACAAAACAAGTTTGTTTATAATATAGTATTTTTCGTGGTATTTTTATTTTGATAATATACAGGGGCCTTACCATGAACTCTTATTTGGTTCAGTATAGGTTCGTAACTACAAAAAGTGGGATGGTGATGTAAACTTCATGTAGCGCTGTCTCACAACGATTCATTTTAGGTCCTAAACTGAATCGTAATAAGAGTTCATGGTAAGGCCCCAGGTAAGATAAAAAAGACAATAAAAGCTTAAATACTAGAAAGTAAAACTAGCTGTAGGTAGTAGTGTAGGCAGCTGCTGCGTTTGTTTGTATATTCAAATCAGTTGTTCAAAACTAAAACCTCTCTACGAATGTCATATTAAATGTATAGCAGCGTGTAACGTTAAAATTTTGGATATTTACAGTTTTATTTAAAAAATATATTGACTCATTAGGTAGCGTTCTTTCGATATCAGTTTAAATGTTTTCGATATTATATTTACGGAATAATAGCCTGGGCACACTTAACGGTTACTAATAATACTCGGTTATTAACATTAAGTTATTGGTACTGTAAAAATATTTAAGCACACAGCTGATCAAGACTTTTTTCAAATTATTTACTGAAGTCGATCTAATCGGTAGAATTAAAATAGGTTTGAAATTGAAACCCATTACGTGTTCATCTGTATATGGCATTATCTAATCTAGAAAGATTTAATAGGAGGAATAACTTCGCTTTGTATCAAGTCAGGACACACCTTAATTTACAATAAATTATGTATAAAATTATAAAAAATATAATTAACTTTACAATTAACTAATTAGAATGAAAGACCACAAAGATTAGCAGTACTTTTAAGTTTTATTAATTTAATGGCTCTAAGAATGTTTAATTAATGAAAGTAAGGGTTCAGTGACTATGGGAAAGTTTAAGAACTTGGTTAGTCGAAATTGAAACGTCTATAAATAATCGGATATTTTAGTAGTAGTACGTGATTTTACAATTTGCTCGTCGATTCTAAATTGAAGACAGAATTTCAAAATTTGACTTTCCCACTTCCGCTGCCTATAATGTTCCGAGTCGTCTTTTCAACATCCGCCCTGTTTTTAAATGGATTATTGATTTTTATTACTGTGCGATTTCGTACGCGCAAACATGTGTATACGTAACACTAACCTTCCTCCAAAACTAAGCGACCAAATAACACACTGTAAAGAAGATATTAATTTTACTGTCGTGAAATTCCCTATAAAAAAAATATTTTTAACAAAGATATTATTATCTTATATTATTCTTATTATTATTACCTAATAAGTGCACTTAAAGGTAACTTTTTAATTTATTAATAGTACATTACGATATTAGTGCGTAAAGATGGTTATAACATGCGAGGCGGAGTTGAGGATTGAGCCGAGCATGTTATACGCACGTATATCGTACGACGTTTTTTAACACATTTGCGAGGAAACAGAAAAAAAACATTTTATATTTTGTTCATTTTTAATTATTGAAACCATTGACTTACAATTATATGGACGTCGGGTCCGAGCTAAAAAGTGTCCGCACTTGTAAGGCGCTAAAATCGTATACAGAGCGCGACACTCCGCTTTAGTCTTCATTTGTTCTACTGACAGCGCGATACTGCGATGACATTACAATTTAAATTTCGAATAGGTTGACTTGGGACATTTTTTTCGTGGTTTTTGTATTAGACCCGTCGTCCATTTATTTGTAAGTCAATGATTGAAACAGAGAAATTTTCATACGTGGTTATGTATCTATCCTTGGATATTGACGGCAGCAAGCTGTCGCATGCGGTTCGCGCTTCTGTTAGTATATTCGGTGGAGTTGAAGTAATATATTGCTCACCTTCATTATTGAAAGTTGTCATTTTTAGATATTCACAATACAAGTACAAAGAAAAGAAAATTTGAGAAAAATGGCGCGAGGATTATTTTCTACCGTGGCTGCGTGAAAATGTTGGCAAAGACGCTAGAGCATGCAGCCAAGTTTTTAAATTACCAAATAAACTGTTTTTTTTTTTTAAATAAACTCAATCTGTGAATGCACACTGTTGCTTTCCCGCCATTTTAACAGCGCGCTAGCGCTGCCTACTGACTGGCGCCGCGCGACGATTTGTTCGAAATTTGAATAGCAACAGCGCGCTGCTCACTAGCTGGAGTCGTGCGGCGGCGATCAGTTCCATATTTGAAATGGCAAATAATACTGTTATGGAATTTGTATGGACTATAACTTAACTATTTGCTTTGGTAACACACGCGTTTTTTATGACCCGCTTTACATATTTAAAACCGGTGGAATTACATTAGCTTTACGAGCAAGGGTGTTAAAAATTTAATTTTCAATTTATTTTTATCACAAAAGAACGTTATTGTGGCTTAAGATAAATAAAAAGTGACTTAATTATAAGATAAAAGCCCAGTGTAACGTCGGTGTTTTGTAGAAAGTGCGAGAGTGCTATTGCGAATTTTTCGTGGAAGACTGTTTTTACGTTTGGTTTTAAATTCAATATTCAAAACTTTCACTTAATTAAAGCCAAAGTTAAATTTTAAAATGGAACGTAAAAAATATTTTAAAACGGTCGTTAAAACCTAAAACATATTCCTTTGATTTTTTTCGAAATGGCACTTTCGCCCTTTCTACAAAACACTGATGATATGTTGTCACTGCTTGTTTCATCAGTCATCTTCAGTAAATTAGTCATTTACTGATAACTAATATTTTTATAGTAAGTACTCAATTTACACATAGTATTTCCAACTTTTAAGTCACTGCACGCACTTTATTCGGACTTGTGCACGCGTCACGTTGCGGCGCGCGGCGTCAACGTGAATTTGTAAGGGTCGTAGCCGTGAGTTAGCGTAGCAAGAGGCACATTTCCATGAGAAACGAAGAAAATGAGAATTAATAAAAGTTTACTACGTGTGTTCATTTTGAAGCTTTTTCCAGAACAACCAAGATATTCTTTTTTTACAATACTATTTTTTTATATAATTCTAAATACAAACCTACATTCATTCAGCCAGTTCTAATACAAATCATACTGCCTATAAGACGCATATTAAAATTGACATCTTTCTTTTTTTAATTGTCAACCGATTTCAAGGGAACAAACACTAGTTTATCTCAATTTCTCTCAAGTAATTTACCATACCACATTTGGCACATAAGTTCAGTCTAAGCATTTTGTGGAGTTGTGGACATTAACGTGCACAAACAAACAGACGACATTTCTAAAAACTGTTTTAGCCTTAGCAACTTGACTTCAGTAGTTAAAGTTCTACTTTAAAATGTAGAAGTAAAGACTCGGTTTCTTTACGATTTTATTATTGCTTTGTGTGCAACACAAGTAGGCTTAAACATTTTGGAATACTTACTTAAATGCTAGAATGAGCTGCCGCCTCCGGTAATAAATACCAAAACGCTTTAATCTTTAAAAAAATGTGTATATAGGCAATGGCTCATGTCTGTGCAAGAAAAAACCGCTAGAAACACTAAATAAATAAATGTAGATGAATTAGAATTTTTATTTTTTACACCTAATTACATTAAGTGCAATACAGATAACCTCTGCATAATATGATGTTTAGTATACACTTCACATGTCGGTATGGTGTACAAGCGACTAGCTAAGTATATGAAGTCTGAAAATCAGCAATGCTGAGTTTTCATCCTTTTTTATCCACATTACTGATGTATTGTTTATGAATAATATCTTTTTATTTACTTCATTAAAAGATAAATTTTAAAGCTTTCACTAGTCTCATAAATCTATCATGCCTTTGTCGACTGATCAATTCCCATGATCGCCGAATCACTAAATTTAGACCACACGACTTGTAGAACAAGTCGAAGTACATTAAAGTTTCAAGTTTGAATAATACAACTTATCTGTAGTTGTCAAATACAAATCTATCCATCTATAATATTATATATTAATATCATAATAATAAAATAACTTTATTCATCCATTAAAGATTATACGCATACTCAAGATTCGTGCGAAGTTTGTTTGTACGGTCTCATTTGACCTCTCCAATAATCGATTATTCAATTTACATAGTTCATTTGATCTTTATATTTTTTCTACTGAGACCTATTTAAAACTTTTATTGCTGCCTTGGGTACCTACCTGTACATCAACTGTTTTCAAACAGAAGAATGTAACAGAAAGAAAACTATAGTTCCTTTTAGTTATTGTTAAAATAAAAATAGACTACGTAGGTACAGTTACAGGCAAAAGTATGTATCCATTTTTTTTCTAAATTAGGGTGCGTTCTACGGCCCGTGATGTTAAACGCGCCATTTGTCCGGGCGGCCTTGGGCCGCGTGGAGCCCCGATGCGTATTTGGGTTTGTATCGAGAACATAGGCCGCGCGCGCTTTCGCACCACACGCCTTCAAAGTTACCGACCGGCGACGGCGGATCCGAACAGGCGCGCTCAGTCGGCGGCATTCTTTCCACAGCGGGCGTTTTTTTACGAAACGGTTTTTTCGCGAACAGGGATTCCGGTACCGGGGATTTCGGTACTAATCTTCAACGGAACCGGGATTTCCCCGGGATTAGTTGTTGTTCAATGGTGATACAATGGTGATAGTAGTAGGCAATATTACTCGACGGGTTAGCAAAGTGATAGTTTTCAAAAGTAAAAACGATGAATATTGGAGCTATTTTATAGAAAATAACGTAGTACACATCAGTCTACTTAATTTTATAATTTCAGCCTACTTATTCTTGGAAATGAAATTTAAAATATTTAAAAGAACTTTTGCGGAAAAGATAAATCACATTGAATCAGATCTTAAATCTTTATGAAATTACTGTTAAAATTATTATACAGTCAGTCTTTTAAGCTTAACTTACTGATTAGTTATTTATTCTAAATCTTTGAAAATTAAAAAAACTTACTAATACAAAATATATATAACTTCATACTATAAAACCTTACTGTTGTTACTTACTCGAACAAATCTCAGGTCTTATTACGAAGAGCTTTTTGGGCTCGGCGCGGCTCTGCGGGGCGTTTTACACCCTTCACCCGCCCGCATTCGGCGTTTAGTTCGACAGCGAAAAAGGTTCAAAGTGTCTTGGGCCGTAATTAAAACCAAAATTACATTATCAATCGACGCTGATACCCGAAAGTACCGAAATAATCGGAAAACAATTTTGACTTCCCGGTTCTCTCATTATAGTAAAAGAACCGGGAATTCCCGGTACTTTCGAGACCGGGATTTCCCGGTTGTAACCCCTAGTCCCAAATATGTAAATTGCCTATGTTGTGTCTTGTTTTTGTCCTTATCTGTACTAAAATGGCTTATGGTGAAAATAACACAATTATGTGATGTATTTGACCATGAACGTTTTAGACCTAATGAGTATTCGATAAATTGAATCATCGACTATTTGTGTGGTCAGTTAAGCGTCTTCGCGCAAATAAGCTTAGCACAAAAGTGTTTCGACCTTACGTAACAAACCCACGGTACTCAGTACGTTTATGGGTTGACAAAAGACTTATTATTGAAGTTACGAACTTCCAGTGAATCGTGTGTTATTGCCAGGTTATTAGTCACTATTTCTTAATAGCTATGATTGGCAGCCAAATGTTGCTGACGAACTCGCGATACTCGTGAATAATAAATCAATATTTATTGAGTTCTTAGGTTTTCATGATTGTTACACAATGGAAAGTCGGCGTAAAGGGCCCGAAAAAATGGTTTGTTTGAAACAAATATTATTTAGTTGATATTATAAAAGCAACTATACCAACGCCACTTAGATCTGAGAAAATAGTTTTATTTTCAACATTTATTGCAGTAACTTCCAATTTCTTGTTGACACTCGATGTGTTTGAACATCCATAAGTAGAACAAAACTAAGAGAATTGTTTGTCAACATTGTCAAACATTGAGGTGAGATTAAAATGAGAATTGGCAATGTCTTGAGGGTTTTAAACTTTTGAATGTTGCAATTGTTTTAGAAGAAAACATTCTGTTTTGCGCATTACAATGTTGTTTGTCTTTGTTTATTATGTGTTCACAATGTTCTATGCGTCTCACAATGAATTCTAAGCACTTGTGTGCATAAGTTTGTCTAGCTTGAGTGTGGTCCTAATTTTAACCGACTTAAAAAAAAGAGGAGGTTCTCAATTCGAATGTATACGTATTTTGTATGTATGTTACTGCGAAAACCACTTGTGAACCGACTTTCATGATTCTTTTTTTGTTGGAAAGAGTATACCTCAGATGTGGTCCCATTTAAATTTGAAGAGAATATTCCACCTCTAAGGGAGGTCGGTTTTTTAGTACTCTGTACTGAGATTATCTTCAATTGTCTTTTATCACTTACAACAGGTTTTTTTTTCACAACAACTTGCAGACTATTTTAACTAAGTTATCCAATAGGAAATTACATAATCTCAACCGGCACGAGTGTCTAATTAAATGTTCTATAGCCAATATGAAAAATTGTTTTGTATTTTAGATATTTAAAAATCGGGTTTTATTTCAGATCAATACGAGGGCAGGCAGTTGCTTATGAAACTGCTTTTGGCGATTTCTGGTTTGTAATTATAGGGACTATAACGATAGATTAGTGTAGGTACAGTTTGTATAATTTCCATGAAAACTAAAATATACAATTAAAAACGCATGTCTTGGTTCTAAGTAAATGTTCACGTAAAACTTCGGAAAACGTTTTAGCAAACAGACTTCATATTTTACGGACAGGTTGAAGTGTAAATAAATGCTTCTACACTGAATTCGAAATCGGTCGTAAAACTGACTCGAACGATAACCAAGCGAGATTTTTACGGCCCTAAGATTTATGTTACCAATGTATCCGTAAGCTCTTGTTACGTTCGCTACAAATATTTTTAAACCTAGCTGTTGAGGTTTTCTAAAGTGACTGTATAACTTTGAATTACGAAGTTATGCATTATTTCTCAAGTTAGGCTCGTATCACATACGTACTTACAGATTACTAAATTATGGCATAACGTACGAAAAACAAAAAGTAGTTTGCTGTTATGACAACAAAGAATATAATGCATAAAAGAATACATAAGAGCGTTTACGCATTCAAATCGAATTCGAGAACGTACAGATCTACAGAACTTGGGCCGAATTCAAATGTCCCACGTGCACTGCGTTCCTGCAATCCCGTATGGACAGTATGGATATAGCAACTGTACACCTAGACATTCACAATTCTGACCATTCTGATGCTGTGTTGAATACAGCGTTTCAGTCGTTATGGCTGTATTCTTTCAATCGCCGTCAACTTTTGGCATTGTTATTGGACGTAGGGACAAAAACGCAGGAGAAATAAATTGTTCTAGGTGCACCTTCTCCTGATAGGAACATTTTATAATAACCACGATGAATAAGATAGCAAGAAATTTTATAATTATTAATTTATTACGGAATGGGTTTGATTTCATTTTATAAAGGGTTATTTGTCAAATATGTACTAACAACTTCGTAGATACCTATTACTCTTACTAGCACCATAAATAATAACTTTCGTTCCATATTTTTTTTCAAAACAATAAATTTACCAAAAATAAACTTTTAAGTTTTTGTTGTACTATCTGATCTAACACTTTTTAGATCCGTATTTGGTAGTACCTAAGTTCAAACGTGCAAGCGTCCTCCTCGACGACCCCCACCCGCGCTCCTGCGATTGCAGAGTTATCATCATTTGGAACATAGGTTCCCAAACTTTTTAGCTCACCGCCCACTTAGGCAAGATAAAAAAATTGCAACGAACATGACCACAAAAAATAAATTAAAACACGTATATTTTATATTAACTTAACACAAAAAACCACAAGGAAAAAATAATATATATATAATAGTATATATATATATATATATATATATATATATGTATATATATATAAACTACCCTATATTATATATATATTATTATTATTAATATATATTATTTTTTCCTTATAGTTATTTTGTGTTAATATAATTATAGGGTAGTTAATTCAGTTATATGTATACATAAATCAGGTTTCTTTTTTCCAAATGCGGTACCACCTTCTGGACAGCATCCCCCCGAGGGCTCTTCAGCGCTGGGCGGTAGGGACCACTTTGCGAAATTATGATTTAGAGTGATGAATCAGTAGTAAAGTAAAATGTGATGAATAGCGAAAACGCGGCAAAGTGACAAGTGGTCAAACATCCGTTTTAAATAGCATAAGCTACAGCTCAAAGTTCTCTATTTCAAAACAGTTAAAGTTATTTAACGAGTCGGACATATCGGAACTTACCCTAATTATACATATACATAGCTAAAATATCATTAAACAATTTGAATATTCTAAAACTGGGTTATGGTCTTTTATGATATCTTAAAAATTCTTGTCACATAGCCGCGTTTTGGTTAACATACGTCAGATATGTATCGACGCCTGTTCGTTCCTTCCATCCCTCTGCGACTTTGCTGCGACTGCCTCGGATTTAGTGCGCAATCTATCATACGAATAGAGGTACCTACTATAACTACTTCGGACCATCATTTCTCGGTTTCGGAACTGATACTGATCGGACATTCATACAGAAACAGTGTGTGTTGTATAGGTAGTGTTAGCGCTGGTAAATCCGATTAATTTAAATATACAAAGGTTCTTAAGCCAAAATCATTAAATCCCTACCCTTGACTTTAACATAAATACATCAATGTAATTGGACTAAAATAACAATAAGGCTTTTTGTTCAATTCCAACACTACACAAATGTGGTTGTTAGTTAAAAACCATTCAATGTGTGCTAAGAATACTGTAAATTTGTTTTTTTTTTTCAAATATTAGAATACAGTATCTAATTATGGTACGTACAAATACCATAACAATTGTCATTTGTTCACAGGAGGAGGCAATACCTCAATGAGTGACACCACATCGTCTACTCCTAACTACACCAGCCTTGAAACCAACGCGCCTGCTGACTCACCTCCCACTTCCACAGATTTTTCTCCCACCCCTATGGATTTTAACCTAACTTGGGCGACGGAGAATAACACAATTATCGACTCTGGGCCCACATGACAATGGTTCTCGACTGCACTCGACAATTTTACTGCACCAGTGTAGTTCACGAGGCCAATGTTATCTGTATTGTAAGAAACAGGTAGCGAACTCGATAATCCGACCATGTAACTTTAAAATCCAAATTGAGATTCATTAGATTATATACTTATTTATTTTTATCGAAATAGAACTCTTCTTAATCAAATTTAAACATCAAAACTAAAATTCGCTCTTATGTACTTGTTATTGGCTATATTTTTTTAAATAATGAAAATGCATAGAATAATTTCAAACTTTTAAACGCCCCGAATCCGTGTTACTTTATGTTACACCATACCTACCAAGTATAATTGAACTCATTTACGTATTCACAAAAAAATCAAAATGGCCTAAGTTAGATGCGATGCTGTTCACACAGCCTGTGATTAGATTAAATAACGTCTACTTCTTGGAACTCCACGTTCAGCTCCGGTCAATGTGACACAGTACACTAATTATATTTTTGTAACGAGCCAAAGTCAAATAATTCTCCTGATGATTGCTAATATCCATAACAAGTTTCAGAAGAAAATACAAGATTACACCGGTACAGCTAGCAAGCAAAAAGCTAATCAACCAATTAGCGAGAAAAACAAAATGATTTATAATTGATGTTTTTTTTTTTCATTGTTGGTTAGTTTTCCAATCTTTTAAATTTTTGTATTGTTGCCGATTAATTCGTCGTACACTGTTTTTAGTCGAATTAAATAAAATAATTTCAATAACGTGAAGTAAATCCTGTAAAGAAATTAATATCCATTAAACATGTGAATATGAACATGAGTTTAAATATCGAGTTCCTACGTACTGCTGCCGCCCTATTAGAAATTAAATTAAAATGTGATGCCTAGCACCAACGGCAACACAAGGCTGAAACTAAAACACCAAAGTGTACTGTAGGTTATAAGTAGAGCAATTTCTACAGCATCGATCTATTCCTAATATAGATGCCTAATAGTATTAAGATATGTAGATTTATACTTAGTAGAACTATTTTAAGTATCTAACACGGAGTATGATCTCCCGATCTCACTTATTTATCTGAAGCTAATGTTATTTACAATATGTATGTTCAGCAGTCGAAATAGATCGTAAATCATATCAACGCTTCTCTATCGACTCCCACGCATTATAAATAAGTTCCTTGGAATGCGAACAACTACGTTTTGCATTTCGTAAATCTATTTCATTTCGAGTAAGTGCAGTCAAACTCAAATGTCAAATGATTTGGACTAGCTGTGAGCCCATTCGCACTATTGAATATAAATAAATAAATCAAAATTACTTAATTGGTAACCAATTAATATTCCAAAATGGTTAATATTATCAACATATAAAGAGCTTACAATTCAGACCACGATGAATTCGTTGATATTGAGACAAGGTTGATTTGGTCATATGTACAAACACTTGAAGCACCCGGAACGTGCAGATAAAAATCATTTACCGCTTTGGATACTAGACATATTAAACTTGGTTCGTTTCACTGTTCAGATCATCAGATCAGACGTTGATTGTACTTACCAAAATAGAGTTATGCTATTTTTACTGCTGACCGTATCGAATATAAAAGCCTTATTAACTAAGTGTATTTTATTGAAATAGAGATTGTATCTAGCTATTTAATGATGATTGATTAGTCTAATGACGTTAGGATACAAAAATCACGAAATCTAAACTTACGGTCACACAGTAGCAAATTGGTCTTGCGATGGCGATTCAATCGATCATACAATGTAAATTTTGACAATTAAAGATATAATGGAATTTTAGAAAAACTAATTGATTGTACTTGTTGTATTTGTTTAAATCTTTGCGTAGTTTCACTACAAAATATTGTCGTCTTTAAAAAAAGGAATCATTATATAGCATTACACATTGTCGCATTAAGACGGCTATCGCCTGTCAGACGAAAACGCTTTAATGTAGACTTCGGTCGAATATATATATGAAATGGTCCACACAGGTGGACCAGAGAGGTGGTCCACGGGCAAGGAGGGGAAATATTTTATGGAACAACTGCTATTGTTTGTGAAAGGTGTAACAGGGATACTTACTTCATTGTTCGTATTGAAAGATATGGATACCATTATTATTATATTATCCTTTAAAAGTTATCAGGTGTATTAAATTTCAGGGTGTATAGAAATTAACAAATAACCAACTGCTATTACTTATTATTAATGCAAAAATCGAACACAAAGAAAATTCCTTTGACCTGGCAGGACTCGAACCTATGTCTGTATGCCAAACTAGGGCCAAAGCTCTACCACTGAGCTTCAGACCAAGTCAGCAGATCTTACTAATTTCTCGAGGTGTTTGTTGCAGATTTTTTATATTAGGTTTTTTCAACTTTTATCACTGTATAATCAATATTATCAACTGCTTCAAGATTGAAATGGTGATGACAGACAGTAGAATGTGTACAGGGTTATTTTTAAAATACTAACAACCTTGTAGGACGACACTTATTACATCTGTATTTGGTAGTAAGGTTGTAAGTTCAAACGTGCAAGCGTCCTCTCAGATGACTTCCACCCCCGTCTTGGGTTATGCACAGTAATCACCGTTTGAGTTCACCGTTCTATTTAAATATTTATTTTTGTAGGAAAATAAAATGGTGCATGATATAGTCTTGCGAGGTTGTTGTTAGCATTTTTCATACAACCCTCTATATATATGAATTTGTTTCATTACAAGGAAATATAACAATATCTAATAAAAAATATAATAAATTACATATAGTTTTATTTAAAATCTCGTGGCGATTTCGCGCCATTGTGACCATAGCTAGTATTGCTATATCATTAATTAACACTTTAGTAGATGAATATTGAAAATACTTTGGGTGGATCTAAAATTAAAAATTTTACACTTACTAATTAATTAATGATCTAAAATGTTGGATTGTGATTGATATTTCGAGACGATATTAAAATGTATCTTACGTGAATGTGTTTTATTTCTTTTTATCATCATGAATGTCAAACTGGTGACAAGGAGTTAGTGGGACTTCGTGGTGAACCCAGTGGCTTTTTTTTTATGAACCCAAGTAATGGGACGAACAAGTCGTGCGTCTGGAGGTAAACGACACGCCTATCCATAACAGCTGCAGTGCCACTCAGAGCTTTAATCGCAAAGATCTCGGGAGCATTGCCACTGCGCGCGTCACACCTGACAGACAGAAGTTAAGAAGTCCCATGTGCCTGTCATTTTACCAGCAGTCTTTCCTTTCAAAACTGGAACACAGTAATGCTCACATTAATGCTTGGCGGCAGAAATAGGCAATGTTCCCGTTGTCCCCTTTACCCACCAGCCCTGTAAGTTCACCACAGGGCTGGTGGGTAAAGGGTTCCATCTAGACATCCTGTAACTTCAAAAAAACTGTTAAAAGGGTTTGACCTCTTAACCTGGAATCCGCTTCTGGCCAAGTTCCCACATACAGTGCGGGCGAATATCCCATTCAAAAATACGATTTTAGTGCGGTAACGTGTGGTCCATTGGGATCTATATATTTCTCATTTATATATCTATATATTTATATAGCGTATAGCTACGCTATACCTGAAGCGTTGCATCTCGCTAAAATTGCTCGAATTTTCACTGTAAAACGTTCCAATGTTTTATATCATAATGCAATCAAAAAAGTATGGCACTTAACACACCGTACGGGAATACCTAACTTAGCTCTCCAACACCTTTGGTGCTGCTACTGTAGGTTCTACTTACCATTGTTCAATAAATACATACCAATGTTTGTGAAGACATTTGTATATTTATTTCATAACGGTTTAATTTTCCTTTTGTGTTGATATAGTAACGGTGAACCGAATGCTAGGTCAAATAAATGGTTACCTATCGACTTTAAAGAAGAATAAGTCAGAAATTATTATTACATTACACATATCGAATCTACGAAAACATTCCTTCGATCCGGCTGGATTCGGACTAGCAGCGCCTTCAGTATAACGTGCTTGAGTTCAAATCCAGCCGATTCGAAGGAATTTTTCTTATTATTCGATCTTTGTATTAATAATTATAACTAGAAAAAAAAATTAATATCACAGTAGTAAAACATCGTGATAATCCATAAACTTACTAAAATAATTTACCAGTTTACCAGATACAGGTTTGTGATGTCTATGGTAAACAATTTTTTCATTTATATGGTATGATTAGATTATTATTTATCTACTTGTCATTATTTTCAGCTATTACCATCCCATTTCCATTTCCATTCATAATTTCCATCTTTCATTGTTTAGATTTACCCATAACATCCTACCTACCCTATCCTGTTGATCACCTTTGCAAAATTCCGTTCGCTTTTATTTTTATTACGCGATTTCCTTTCCCCGTTTTTTATATCCTATTAATATCCAAAAACCCACATCAAAGTTCCAATATAACAAAGAAATTCCTGCGACGACAATTATATCCCGAAGTCTCAAGAAGGAAGCGAAGATTATTTGGAAGAATTACCAAAAATTGGCAAATCCAATGAAATTGGAGCCAAACGCTGGACGCCACACTCGTAGTATAAGAAAAAAAAGGATATGACAATAAAAAAAATCAAGAATCGTTATATACAACAAATATATTTAACAATAGAGACTAATCTCCAGTCATGTACATATGCACAGCTTTGTCCGAACGGCCCATCCGCGCGGCGCGCTGTGTGCCGACTAATGCCGCAACGCGCTGCAGATCATACTGGCTGTAGATGACTGTCACCGTCATGTTAAACTCACTGCCGCCGTATTTATTTTGGTTTGATTCCTGTGAAAATTGTATTTTTAAATATATTTTTCTATATTAATACTCAAGATACATTATTTGCAGACCATGTGTTTAGGTAGGTATATATTTAGGTATAATTACATTACGGACCCTGTAAGGGCACAGAACAAATAAAACAATTTATTTAGAGAAGGCACAATTCGTTAAACTAATCTTATTCTATAATAATATATCTAATAATTAAATTTACAACTCATTAATTTTACAACATTTTACAATTACATTATTTAAATTACATAAGTTTAATAATTCTTTTTTAGTAAATACTTTATTAAATGTATCTGTACAATTTCTTTAATATTTACATTTATGCATTTAACATTATACGTATTTATATGTTCTAAATATTCATTAAGCGTATAGTAAAATTTAGCTATTAAAAGTGTTTTTATACATTTTGTTTCGCTTTTTTGTTATGTAATACATATTTTATGTTGTAATGTAATACACGATCTAAACGTCGTAACTAGAAACCGATTGCAACTATCGATTCGTGAGAACATCGTCGAAGTGTAATAAGTACTTAGTTATAATTTGCGAAATGTTTAGACCGATGCATGTTATATATCAGGCTAATCAGCTTATGTATTGTGTTTTAATATGGTTATAAAAGTAATAATTTTTTTCAAAAGGTAACTAACGTGCTTTGAAACTACAAAAGCGACATTGGATTTAGTATTTTGTCATATTGCAGTATTTTTTGTGAAATGTTGTATCGTCAAGACAAATCTAGTGTCGGCGGACTAAAGCACACAAGTCAAAAAGTGGTTCATTCGTTAATATATAATAATATTTGTTGTAATAGTATATATAAATATTATAATATTTGTTAATATATAGTAATTTTTGTTGTTTATAATGTAGGAAGATGTGAAGAGAATGATAAATTTCAAAAGACGCCTCTACTAACATATGAATTTAATTTATGTGCTTTAGCCAGTAGATGTATTAATTTTGTATTAATTTAAATGTTGTTGGATTTGGACTTACGTGCTTTAGTCCGCCGAGCCTAGAAATAACAGTGTCGAAAGTCAATATTACATGTATTAGCATTACTATTCCAGGTTTTAAAAAGTCAACCTTCTAAATAACATTTTTTTACAAAATAACTTTTTGATTTACATTTGAAGTGACAGGGTGCTTCTGTAGGAAGATATTACTTTTTTGGTTTTAGATGGGTAATGGAACTGATAGAAATTGTATTCTATAAAAAACGTGCATAAAAACAATCTTACCTGCATAAGGTTACACATTTCCGAATAGAAATGCGGATAGGTAGGCGGTTGGTAGAAAATGATATGGCGAATGCCTTTGATCCTGAACCGCCGGAAGAAGTGCACTCTCTCCGAGTACAGCAGAAAGTGAGCCTCCGTGTGAAAGAACATGTCTCGCGCTCGAGCTATCTTTGAGTCCTGTGCGGGGTAATATAGTGGAGTAAGATATTATGTGAAAGCATCATACATGTATCTATTTTTGACGACCTCTGTGGTCGAGCGTATCGGTTTTCATGGTGTCGCCATCACTGAGGTTACGGGTTCGGTTCCCGGTCGAGTCAATGTAGAAAATGAACTTATCTATATTGTCTCAGGTCTGGGTGTTTGTGGTACCGTCGTTGTTTCCGATTTTCATAACACCGGTGCTTTACTTACTTAGTTATTTTGAGATCAGGCAACATATGTGATGTTGTCTAATATTTATTTACTATATTTGTTTTTTAATTATTCTAATAATATTTACACAATTAGAACAGTATAGACCCATACACCAACTTAGAAGTGGAAATCTCTCGTCAAAGTCGACGTCAGTGGACGTCATAGTTAAACATTAAGAGAGTTTGAAATGCAATGATTGTCCATTTTCCCCCACTACACATTTTAATGAGGATCTGCTGCAGTCTGCCAAACGGAAATATTCGAATACAAAGTTCTTATTTTTAGCTAGGTCTATATTTGAAACAGATTATACTGAAGGCTGAATAGAAATAAATCTATAGAAATTCAGTGTTACTGTAGCTATATTAAAAACACTCTACATTAACCTTAGAATATTCACAAATCTGAACAAATCCGATATCTTCCTTCTTGAAATAGTTTCTGATGCGGACGTAGTCGAAGTAGCTGGGCACGTAGATGAGCGTGTGGCTCATGAGCGAGTCGCGCTGTTTCGGCAGGACTTCCTTGAGGAAATATTCAAAACGCGAATCCACTGAGGCTAGAGGATTTACCGCTGTGAACCTGGGAATAGTCAAGTGTTCAATCCCTGGTTAACAGAGAATATAAATCTTTTTAACCAACTTCAAAAAAAGGAGGAGGTTCTCAATTCGACCGTATTTTTTATGTATGTTACGCGATTACTTCGGCATTTGTGAACCGATTTCGATTATTCTTTTTTGTTGGAAAGAGGGTACCTCAGTATTGGTCCCATTTCAATTTGAACAAAAATATTCCACCTCCAAGGGGATGAATCCGGTTTGGCGCACTTACCGGTAATCGATTTCAATAAAACTTGGCTAATAGATGTAATTCCACGAAATTTTGAGGTCGGTTTTATTTTAAAGTTATAATTATATTTTTATACATAATATCAAGTGATGGTACGAACAAGTCCACAATAATATAATAACCTAACCATAACAGTTGCAGTGCCACTCGGATCTTTAAATCGTAAAGAGTTTATTTTAGAAACCCTGAGACATAAGTAAACAAGTCCCATGTGCCTTTAATTTCAACAGCACCCTTTCAAAGCGGTACGCAGTAATGCTCAAAATACTGGTGTCTTGGGGTGACCGGCGCAGTGGCAGTTCCCTTCAGATCTTTGCGATTTACAGCTCTGAGTGGCGCAAAACGAAAAAAAATTACTGCTTGGCGGCAAAAAAAGGTAGACCTCTACTGCTACTAGAAATAAATCTATTAAATATCTTCTATTATATGAAGTATACACAAACACATGAAAGCAATTTAAATTCATTTTATTTGAAGTAGGTATGGTTTTTGCACAATACAATATTTGTTAACTTGTTGTACGCGTAAATTATCATAATGGTAATTGACAACTCGCTTCTCTAGCGATCGGCCACAGATGAGCATTCAAATCTATATTGTACACTTTTATTTAATATATTTACTTTTTATGGAATTTGTGGTTTACGTCAACTCAACATACTCCTTCATCCTACTCTACTTAACTATTATTTCAACCTGAGATAACCAGACTTCGAAGCAAAGTTACAGCTACAAAAACAATTTAAAAAGTAGACCAAAGTTAATGAAGTGTCTGTATTACGTAGTATTTACATATCTTCATTATAATTTATTTACCTGTGGAATATCTGTGGGATCTGTAATAACACTTGCTGTATGCTTCCATTGTCAACTGGGTTCTCTACAAGTACTTTTCCAGCATAGTTCTGGCATTTTTTATTCAATATGGCTTTTATTTCTGGCAACAGCAATGATGAGAATACTAAGGTTTGTCTGGAAATAAAATGTTTTAATAAGTAAACATCTGAACCTGTAGTACAGCCACCCATTTCACAACTTCGAAAGAAGTTAAACATACACAAGATACAATCCTAAATTTTGGATTAGTTTTAAACAGCCAAAGATTTTGAAAAAATACATTTAACGCACACACTACCTCCGTGGCCGAACGGTTACCATTGCCGGGCTGCCACGCAGTGGTCCTGGGTTCGATTCCCAGGCGGGAAGAAATATGTGTATGTATGTGTGTGGTCCCACGTTCGATTCCCGGGCCAGGAGAAAAAGAAGGAGAGAAAGAAGGTGTCTGCGGGTTTCACGCTTTATCCTTTTCCACCATTTACATTGGTACCGTATCGTGGCGACGACACCACAACTTATTATTTTATATTCTTACACACAACAAAAAACTAGTTCCTCTAAGTACAAGATAATAAACTCCATTGTGTTACCGTTTAAGTGGGTTCACGCCTTAGGTAGAGCGCGACGAATGGTAGAAACTAAGCGCTTTGACTGTCGTTGATGCTAATAATGTTTTTTAAAACGACAAACAAGTGAAAAAAATATCGCCAGTCAAGGGAATGACATATTACAAAATATATTGCGGAATACCAGTAATGATAAAAATAACAAAACAAACTTACCTATAATATTTAGACCAGCCATTAACAGCCCAAGATCTGACTCTAGAGAAATCAGTACCATGTGTTTTTTTCGGCTGCAGATGGAAATGTTCCAAAGTGTGCAGCAAATGATCCCAGTTTTGCATAAGAAAGACATCAGCCTGGTCTAGTATGAGTACTTCAATCGAAGCTAGAAAGTCGTAGTCTCTGTCTTCCTCACCGTCGGCGCCTACGATCATACGGAGGCCTAACGGTGATGTTATTATAATGTCCGATGAGTAGAAGTCTGTGTATAACTGTAATCGAAAACGAGAACAATTGCTGGATCGGATAGTCTAAGCCTGCCTCTGCAAAATCATCACAGAGCGACACCTACTGTCTGTTCACGATAGTTCTCGATATATTGTTATAAAATAGGTTGTATTCTTTACAGGGAATATGCTTTGTCCCATTCGCACAAGAGACGCATCCCGCTCACAAAATTGGCATGACATAGTGGAGGAGGGATTGGTGCCGGGTGGTACAAATATGCACAGAGGCGGGCAGAGCTTCAACTGCAACTCTACATCACATCACAGGACCTCTCAAGACTGCGAAAAGAAGCCTTATGACAAAGTCATATATTGTCAATAAAGTTAAAATAATTATATCTGATTGCACAATCAGCATCAAAATTATCTGAGTGTTCAAAGTGTACATGAATTTCTGAATATTTCAAATAAATGATATTATTATTAAATCCAACTAAGATCCAGGACATACGAGATTGGATAACGAAGCTAAAATGGAACAGAGCTGGACATATTGCCAAGTGCGGCAATGACAGATGGATTGAAATGGATAAAGTTTCAACTGAATGGTGGCCAAATAGTAGCTATGGAAACGTGTGATGTCCGGTAACGAAATGGGTAGACAATATAGTCAAAAACGCAGGCAGTAATTGGGTGAGACAAACTATAGGAGTGCAGTGACTGACGTCGGGCTGTGGATGACGATTACGATCAAATAAGATTACCTTTCATTGTAAATTAAATTGGTTTTAAAAAATCTTAACCAATGATAGACAAAAGTACTGGTGAAAACCAATACATTTATGTATAATTGGTACAGATTTTTAAAACTTAAACTTAACTAAAATTGAATTTGAAAACAGGGCATAAATATTTTAAAACAGTCATTAAAATGTAACACATGCTCCCTTTATAAATTTTTCGAAATGTCGCTTTCTAGATAACGCCGACGACATAATTATAGTTGTAATAATCTATTATAATATGTAAAAATATAGGTATAATACATATTTTTTAATTGTTTGAAGTATTATAGAATATATGCTATAAATAGAAATTAAAGAAATAAGTTTTATACCTTAAGAGTTTTCTTTGTAACACTCATGCCCAACCTAAAGGTATCATCAGTATTTCCACTGAACATTAGTTCATAATCTTCTGGCTTAGGATTTTTACGAGGCATCATGAGCTCTCCTCCAGTGAAGTCATCTTCAAATCTGTTCTTGTTTACTACTTGACCAGCTTCTTTTGGAACCAAAATGTCGATGATTGTATTTACTATCCTGTATGCTGCATTTTTGAAAGGTACCATAATTAAAACCTGAAAGAAAATTACATAAAATGCACTACTTAAACTTATCACTCAGTGAGAAAGTAAGCTACAGTACGGCACGCTATCATGGCATTTTTGATGTTTGTCCGTTCATTAAGTTTCATATTAATTTATAAATATAATAATAATAATAACGCACACACTCAACATAGCCCCACATTAGGGAAACCCTGTGTCGCGGGTGCCATGGACAGACACATAGACAACCGCAAATTACACCCAAACTCACGAGAGAAATAAATGTAGGCCATACAAATATTTCTCCCAGCCCAGGAATGAAGGCTGGGTCCTCTGCGTGGCAGACCGGCACGGTAGCTTTTGCGCAACAGAGGTAGTTTGACAACTATGTTGAAGGAGCTAATTGCTGTACATTGTTGTCAATAGACACGTACAATAAAATTTATGGTATGTATAATTTTACAACACAACTCGCCATTTGTTTTTCGAAATTCGAAATTTTTGAAAATTTCATTTAATACAAAATTTACATTAAGTAAACATTTTTATTTCGTTTTTAGTTTCGTTCTTCTCAGGGAGGTCAGCGTAGTGAACGAGCAGTAGCTTAAATGTGACTTTTCAAGTGTAAATTTATTTTACGTATGGAATAAACAATCTTTGACTTTGACTTTGTTTTATCAAAACTTTTTAATCAGCAACCCCTTGCAATATTAGTTGTAAATCTAAAAACTTATAGATACGACCTCTCATTTGATTATATTTTTTATGAATTGAGATTTCACCTCACTATTGTAATCTGTCAAAACGGCCATCATAGCGTGCCAGTACTTTAGTAATTTTGTAAAGAAGGTAGAGGGCAATAATAAATTGTATACACAGAGTATATTTAGTATGCAATTTTCCTACTTAGAATCCATCTTTTATCAGTTTCTCATATAAGCAGGCTCGGCTTAGTAAAGTTTGGAATTGAAGAAATGTCACACAAGTGTTTTGTGCAAATCTAACAGCCCTGATTAATGATTATCTCCTATATACATTGAAACACTTGACAAGCTAAAATTGTAAGTAAATAAAAAATTATACCTTTGGCCTTACTAAACCTTGATCTCTAAAATCATCAGAAAGATCAGGTTTCTTTGCCAACTTAGCATTGTGATGTATGATTTTGGTCCTTGTCTTCAATAAATGATTGACAACATGTAAGCAATATATGTATCTAATTTCATCAGCATTTGTAAATGTTCTTTCAGGGTAATACAGATCTTGATAGTTATTCAATATAGCAAAAAGATCCTTCTGAAGAGGTGTGAAGATCTCTGTAAGTTCTAAGTCTTTTTTTATCAAGTTATTCTTGTTTGCTGACACAATGTTACCTTGTATCTGAGATTTTATATGCAATTGGTTGAAATCTATATTCTGCATTGATTGTGGTGGAGTACCTACTGCTGCAAAGGTTTTCTTTTCAAGTATAGAAACTTTGGGTTTCAATTTCTTTGCTGTTTCAATTGGTTTTGGAATTGTCACAGATATGTTTCCAAATACAGGCCAGGTTTTAATCACATGTTCTACAGTGTGTGGGGTATTTGATAAAGATACAAGTAACTCTTCTGACAAATCATGTTGGAAATGTTTTGTGAATGGATCATTTGGAAGATCTTTCTCTATTTCAACTTCTTCAACTGCCTGCAATGAAAACCAATAGTTCGTTATTTTATTAGAATAGTTGAGTTACACATATTAATACCTAATTCCATGATAATATTGTATACTCAAATACCAGTATTCTTCATCTTTTAAATGTTATGGCCCCATTGAAGTACTCAATGATTTTGCCAATGTCAAGTTCAGGAACACACGTTTTTACTCAAAAATTGACTGGTTAATTTCAACAGAATTCACTGAGAGGAGAATCTACAACAGCCATTATAAACTCGATGACAACAACAGAGAACCTACACTAGACTATTACAGATTTTTTTTATAAATTTACACAGCATATGCACAAAAGGAGAGTGGACTAATGTTTGAAGGAAGTTAATATTAACGGGATGGAGATTTTAAGCGAAGGCGAATAATTGCGGAGGTAATATTTTTCGGAATCTATTTCCATGAAGAACCATGTTCAAGCTGGATTTTACACTTTTAATGAGAGTAAAATTACAAACAATAAATAATTACAGCATTTTCTTCCATTTCCTCTTCATCACTATATCTTCCATCTGATTTACTTATTGAATCTTTATCATTACCATCTTGAAGCATATTATCATTAACATTGCCTTCCAACTCATTGTCCACTTCGTGATCGCTTTTTGAGACTTCAGAAATATCACTACTATATTCACTAATACTCTCATCACTATCTGCTACTGTCCTTTTCTTAACGTTACCTAAACACGACACCAACTGACCAAAGGCATCCTCTTCCTCTTCACTATCGGAATACGCAACTTGGTGTTGTTGAAACCGCCTTTCCATTTGTTTTTTCTTTAATAACTCTTCTTCCACCTTCTGTTTATTCTTATATCTATTGAATAATGATTTTTTATTAACTGTGGCCTCTTTTTCTCGTAACAATTTCCTTTTCTTCTTGGTTGTCGGTTTCAAACCACCTTTCTTCTTCTTACCGAAAAATTTTCTTCCATTTCCCATGTTACCGAATTATTTTTCGTTCTTTCTAGTGATATAGTCACTTGTAATAAAACTCCTGGTTTAGTTTCAAATTAACTGTCGTTCTCATAATAATCTATGTAACTAAATAGTAATTTTATTTCCAATTTTAACACACAAACTATAGCTCCACAAAAATAATATCGCACGTGGTGTAGGTTACTTTTCTTTCTTTCTTTCTTTTTTTGTACATTGTTTCACGGCATCGGATTAAAAGCAATGAAGCCAAATTTAATCCTCTAAGTTTTTTCTTTTCTTTTTGCAACTATTAAAAATATTTAAATTTGTATTGAATTGATATTCAATTACTTTTTATGTGAAATTACTCCACTAGTTTGTAAAAATAATAATTAAAAAAAAATTAAATATAATGAATAGCAACATCTCTCGCCAGGGCTGGTACCTGCAAAGGTATCTAACCCGGTGACGAAATACTTAAGATTTCTCATAGATGGCGCTACGGTTAAAAAGTCGTTGAAACCCAAATACAAAGACACGACAACAAACACAAAAAAATTCGTGACGTCCGCTGGTTCGTTTCGTGGCTTAGTTGGCA
This sequence comes from Hyposmocoma kahamanoa, assembly GCF_003589595.1. Taxonomy (NCBI): domain Eukaryota; kingdom Metazoa; phylum Arthropoda; class Insecta; order Lepidoptera; family Cosmopterigidae; genus Hyposmocoma; species Hyposmocoma kahamanoa. Next base: position 5,384,968 of record NW_020653719.1, on the reverse strand, counting down.
TAGCGTCTGCCACGGTATGCTAGGAGACGTCGGTTCGAATCCGGCCGGATCGAAGTAATTTTTTCTGAGTGTTCAATCTTTGTATTAATAATTATATTTAAAATATTTTCGTTTTTTATAAATATGCTACTTTGATAACACAATTTCATGATGATTCGATTCACGTCTTTTCATAGGTCTTCGTGAACTTCAGTAAAAGTGTAGTTTATGGATCGGAAAAGAAAAAAAATTTCCATCCTCTAAGAGAAAAATAGATACTCAATACTCAATATATTTATTGCATTCATATGGTATATATGTCTTAAATTTAAAATAATGCTACACATATGAGCCGTTTATTAGGGATAACAATAACAGCTGAGGTAGGTTGGTAAATTACTACAATATGTCAATTTTTCAACGACCCAAAATAATTTGTAACACGATCGATTAATTTTATTATACAGGGTGATAAAAAAATCACTGTCTATTTTTTCCTGTGAAAAAAATTCCCATTTTTTGCTGTTTCAAATTGTTAACATTTCCCAATAATTTCTAACGCGTGGTTCCCTCAAAAAATAGTAAATAAAACTCGAGCGCTTAGCTCCGCCGTGTCTGACGGCAGCATGTCTGCACGACGGCACCGACGCATGATTGCTAGTTGATTTGTGAATTGAAAACTGGGTACACGGTACCCGTCCGTTGCTGTTCCCGGCGCAACTCGTGTTTCATTGCGTAATGATGTATTAGTATTACGAGTGAACCCTGTTTTATCGAAAGTGGTTGGAGTCTTCACGAAGCTCGAAGACGGTGCAGCGCGGACAAAGCGTCTCTCGTCTACGAGCTCAGGGCTTGGTGGATCCAAGGAATCCTCAACTAAGCACAATTTTAGCGATAAACTAACGCTTTCTAAGCCACGGTCAAGTTTACATTATCGATTCACGCACGCGGATGTGGCCGGCAGCGAATGCCCATAGAAATATAGGATGAAATGCGGTGTGCGATAAATTTTAACGAGTAAGTACGAAGACTAATGGATAGGCAGCGGTGGACCAGTACCTTGGTCTCCCAGGTCACCCGACTGTACTTCAGTGATTTTTTTTTTGTGAGGTGAACGAAGTTAAAGACCGTGTGTATGTTAACGAAGTTCAAAGCCGTGACGAACTAAAATCAGTGCAAATTTATTGATGCATTTGACGCTTTAAAAAATAAATTAAGGGCAAACATCAACCACACCAATTACCATCCTTCCTACCGGAAGTCGAATCTGGGACCTCTTTGCCAGCGCTCACAGAGCTAACAATTCGGCCACCAAGGTCAATAAACTCGCGCGCTGGCTCCGCCCACGTTGCTATGTCAACGGCGTCTATTAATTGTCGACGGTCAATATTATTCACCATTTTGTCGGAAAACTTTGAGACATCATAGCGCATTGGTCACGATTGAAAGGTGTGAAGGTGTTCTGGACCGTGTGGTCAAAAGAGCAAGCGCCCTGCTTGCGCGGACATTTATAGCTATGCTAAAAAGACAAGACTCCCGACGTGGAGTTAATTTATATTTTTACAAACTAGTGGAGTAATTTCACATAAAAAATAATTGAATATCAATTCAATACACATTTAAATATTTTTAATAGTTGCAAAAAAAAAAGAAAAAATTAATTAATTTTTCACTGAGAGTTTAACATTGTGTCGGATTTTGTGTTGGTGGTGGTAAATAAATAACATAGAGATAAGTTCCCTTATGTTCTGTGATCCTATCGATGAGGCGGAGCCCCCTCATAGGGGGCCTCGTTCTCTACCTGTATCTCCGTCCGTTAGCTCAATGGAGATCAACATCAGTGGTCAAAAGAGCAAGCGCCCTGCTTGCGCGGACATTGATAGCTACGCTAAAAAGACAAGACTCCCGCCGCCGCCGTCTGCGTCAGTACAACAAACGTATATCCTGGAGAGATACGAAAGTAACTCTGACTTGAAATACTCAAACAACGATGCCCATGGACAACAGAAACAATTTAGTGAATAACCACGAAAGTCTTAAAATCTATATAACAACATCAACAACACTCTCTGTGCGAGAAACATGGATCCTTTCTGGTCCATGTTTCTCGCACAGAGAGTGACTCCTCTGCTACCACAAATTCAATGCGTGCTTTAAACATCGCCCACACAATCTACAATAGCAAAGTCTCGGGAATTTTAGAAATAAAAAGCATTGGCAGGGACAAAGTATCAATTTACTTCCAAACACCACAAGATGCAAACAACTTTATTGAGAGTCCACTCCTTAATAATCAAAAACTTTCTGCTATAATCCCCCGATTCCACCTCACTCGCAATGGTGTTGTTCACCAGATCCCCTTGGAATGGTCCCTCGAGGAATTGGTTCACTACATCAAATGCCCCCCCGAGGTTAAAGTTATAAACGCTAGGAGGCTAAATAAAAAGCGTATAATTGAAGGACAAGCCACTTGGGAGCCATCTGCCACTGTGGTATTGACATTTTTGGGACAGATCCTCCCGGAGAAAGTCTTTTGTTTTAATATGTCTCTCCCAGTGGACCTATATACTCTACCCATAATTCAATGTCACAAGTGCTGCCGCTTTGGACATGTTCGTGAACAATGCCGTTCTCATCCGCGCTGCTCCAAATGTGCCCAGAATCATGATGGCTCCTCCTGTACCGTTCCAAATGATGCTGTGTCTTGCCTTCTCTGTTCTGCCTCCCATAAAGCTACAGATTCACGGTGCGTGCCCAGAGCATGCCCGTCAAAAGCAAATAAAAAAAGTGATGGCTAAAGACAATATTGGTTACCTAGAAGCTTCCAGAGGATTCAGCTCTGTCCGGAAATCATATGCTGACATGGCATCCCCAACCCAGCGCCCGCAGACTCCCCTCTTTCCCCGCTCCCCCAAACAGTTAGGTCTCCTCCCTGTACCCCTGTCCGCCTACAGTCCCAGATTCTTTCCACAGCTTATCGTAAGACAACTTTTACAGAAAGCCGCCGCAGACAAGAACAAACCCAAGGATATGATAGAAACTCACATAACCTCATAACATCCACGCCAAAATCCTTGCATCCTAATGGGTGTTCTCTCTTTAGGGACGCTTCAAATAATAATCATCATTGTTCTACTAGTCCAAATGACAACCTGTCCGATATTATAACTAATTTAGTAATAAAAGTACCATCCAAATTCAATGACATCTTACCGTACAATGGCCTTCAAATTATTCAAAGTTTGATCTCAAAATTATTACAATCTCTTTTATCCAACAATGACATCAATTCTACAATGGAACGCCCGTAATATAAAAAATAAAAAACACGAGCTTATTTTTCTGATAAATAAATATCACCTCGTAGTTTTTGGTATTTCCGAGACATGGTTTAAAACCGGGAGTCCTCTTCAGAGTTCTGAAGACTGACAGGAGTGATGGATGAGCTGGACGCGCCCTACTAGTGAAAAGGAACATCATATCTACACAATTCTCCATCCCCACACACGCCACAAGCCTCCATGTTGTCGCTATTAAAGCACAAAACAAATCATTTGTCTGTCTACATTCCCCAACCTAGCCTTGACCTCATCACAGAATTATCCGTGAGCCTCTCATCCCTCCCTTCCCCCCTAATTGTTTTAGGAGATTTCAATATACGCCATTCGCTATCGGATCTTATATTTGCGACTCTTTATCCTCTGCTTTTCTCGATCTTCTGGACAGCACAAATTTATGTATAATTAATTATGGTTTTCCTACACGCAGAACTTCCCCCTTCAAAATGCCAGCGCCCCTGACTTAACTTTAGTCTCTCCTAGCTTAGCCCCTTCTACCTCCTGGCTTGTTCTTATAAATTCCTTTGGAAGCGATCACCTACCTATCTTAATTTCAGTAGGAGATTCCCCACCTAGCCTCACACCAGGCCCCCCTCCCTTACTTAAATACAGGCTTAGACAGGCTGCCTGGGACATGTACTCCTTGGTCCGAGTAACCCCAACCGTTTTGTCTATATATTCCGAGTTCATCTCATGTTTGCTGTCAGCCGCAGATGAAACTAACCCTTTGAAAAACTCTGCAAATAGCAAAATTTCCTTTCCCCATGGTGGGATTCGGAATGTTCTTCGTCAGTCAAGGAACGAAATCGGGTAGAACTTGAATTCGCATGTGACTTATCTTTGAGAATTATTTAAAATTCCAAAAGATTTCCGCTCACAAGAGAAGATTTTTGAGCAAAAAAAATAATTTCAGGTGGCGTGCATTCTGCGAATCTCTGGAACCCTGCACCCACCCGTCTATAGTCTGGAAGAGAATTCAGAAAAAAAAATTCTTTCGCAGATCTCAGACTGATCATGAGAACATCTCGTCTAACGACCCGACACCCTGGGTTGTGGATTTTATTACAAAATTATCCCCCCCTTTTGTTTATTCAGAAGCATCTGCCTCTATAAATCCCTCCTTGTCAACTTCTGACTGTATGAATGACCCCTGCTCTTTTGAAGAACTAAGCTGTGCTTTGGACCACGTAAGGGATTCGGCACCGGGCGTGGACGGCATTCCCTATTCGTTTATTGCCAGGTCCTTTAGACCCACTAAAATTTTCTTTTTGAATATTATAAGTACAATTTTCCGAAATATTCCCTATATCATGGAAAACCCAAATTATCATTCCAATCTTAAAACCTGGTAAAGATTCATTTAATTCAAACTCATATCGACCTATCGCCCTATCATCTGTTTCAGCAAAATCATGGAACACCTAATAAAAATTGTTATCCAGAAGCCAGTTTGGCTTCCGAAAAGGCATGGGCACTATGGACGGCCTAAGCATTTTTACATCAGATGTTCGACTAGCCCCCTCCGAGGGAAAATACGTCATAGGTGTGTTCTTAGACATAACATCCGCATATTGATAATGTGAATCTTCCACTACTCAGGCAGAAGATGCTCAATCTGAGTATTCCTATGAAGATGATCAATGTCATTTGCAACATGTTTATGGGCCGCTCTATCGCAGTCTGTCTGTCTGTCACGACAACTGTGCTTTTAGTTGTCGTTTTCTCCCGCAAGAGACGCCTGAAACTTCCTGAAACTGAAATACACGTTAATAGGGAAAACATAGAACTGAGGGAAAAAGTAAAATTTTTAGGTATTATTTTGGACTCTAAATTATCTGGCATCCATCACCTCAACTATATTCGTCAAAAAGCTGAAAAAAGCATAAATATCCTACGTGCACTTTCTGGTGTTCGTTAGGCATCACATCCGTATAACCAAAAGCTCCTGTACAACGTAATCATCAGAAGTCATTTTGATTATGGCGGCTACCTTCTGGAACCATGCAACAAGTTAGCCTTGGCAAAGATGGACAGAATCCAGGCAAGATGCCTGAGAATAATCACTGGTGCCATGAAATCCTCACCAACAAACGCTCTTCAAGTCGAATGTCTGGAGCCCCCTCTACATCTACGTAGACAATTCCTTGCTAATAGATTCCTTTTCAAGATCTTTCAATTTTCTTCTCACCCTTTGATTCCCGTATTGCAATCCTTGTCGGAGACTATCCCTTCTTCCAATTATTGGTCACCCAAGAAACCTCCCCTCCTTATCAACAGTTCCATCATATCAACAAGACTTCCAATCTCCCCTGGGAAATAGGGAATTTCCCAAAGTTATATGAACCCGTTGTTTGAAACTGACTTTAAATGTTTAACGTTCCGCCCAACAGTCTATCTTAGTTTTGGAATCATCAATCAGATACCCCTGGAGCAAACCAAGTCTTCAACGATATAGTTGAGAGAGAATGGCATGACCGGATTACTGTTTTCACGGACGCTTCAAAATTACACGAACATGGCGACTTGGGAGCCGCGGTTTGGTTCCCCAAGTTCAATGTTTTACTCAGTTTTAAATCCCCCTATCTGAAATCGGTCTTTTCTGGAGAGGCTATCGCAATACTTGAAGCATTTTATACATTGAGTCTCATAAAATTAATAAATGTTTAGTTTTCTCAGATTCACTAAGCTGCCTCCAAGACATTATTAAGCTACCGTTTCATTCCAAAGACAATTTCTCTATCACCCTCCAAATTAAGGTAGCTCTGGGGCTGTACCATGAACTCTTATTACGATTCAGTTTAGGACCTAAAATGAATCGTTGTGAGATAGCACTACATGAAGTGTATATCACCATCCCGCCTTTTGTCGTCACGGACCTATACTGAACTGTTATAAGAGTTCATGGTAAGGCGACGGTAAAAGCGACAAGAATTGGCGTATGCAAATATCACAAGTGCTTTCCCAAAGATCTGCTCGCCAAGACCAAAACCCCAAATGCCAGCCTCCTGGTCGGAACTATGGCAGGAATCACGACAAACAGTGTTGTATAACTATGTTGGTAGACACTAAGGCAACCTCCAACCAAATTTATCCACTAAACCCTGGTATTTTAAACGTCGCGCTTTGCCTAAAAACATCACTTCCACCATTATACGTTTGCGCTTAGGCCATGTTTGCACCTCAGAGTCCGAGATCACTCTCTGTGCGAGGGCGGCCTAGAAGACGGTACCTTGGAACACATTTTTTTTAATTGCCCTAATAGGCTGTTCCACTTTATAACTTACTTCCTCCAAAATTCCCCCGCCCCATTACCATAAACAGCCTCTTAACTTTAGTGTTCTCCCCCCATATTGTTACTCTATGTAAATTTATCCACTTAAATAATATATATTTTACATGTTTGTGTTGTCTTTTGTTTTAGATTGTCAACTGAGTACCCCCGTGGACCAACTCAACAACACCGGTTAATGTCTTAATAGAGCTCAGCGTATTTGTTTGTTTTGTTTTTTTTTTTCTTTCAACATTGGCAAAATCATCATTTCTCATAATGACGGAGCCATAAAAATAAAAAATGAAGTGAAGTGAGACGTCATAACTTATTTATTTGTCAAGTATTCGAAAAAAAAAACATGTATTTTTTATTTCTATTATACAGTATGCTCCTTTAAAATAGTCAGTGGTTTTTTATCAGCCTGTATACAGGTGTCTGTAATTAAAGGATAAGCCTGAAATACCTAATAGTATAGCTTCTGACTGTTTGAAAAAATGTATAGAATAAAAATATACCAAATAAGTAGTGCCCTAGATATGGTTTTTTTTAAAAGTCAATTATCTTTATTTTATTTTAGGTACATACATAAACCTCGATCACAAATGAATTAATTACTTCAGTTTTTTTATATCACAATATGCCACGTTAACTGTGACAATATACAGGGTGTAAATTTGAGACGGGGCAGCAAGGCCTGCTACCTTAATCGTTGTAATTACAGGAAAATGGTTCTAGAAGACTATCCATGAATTTTGAAGATATGTTGATTGACATTCACAGATTTAAAAAAATAGTACAGTCAGCCAGATAAAAGGCAATTTTTACAAAACTTTTTTATACCATTCGAATCGGTCTCTGGTAAGGATCAATAGTCTCTATGGGACCAACTAAGGTAAGTGTACTCGAAATGGCAGAAATCGCAAAAAAACTTTTACCACACATTTTAAATGAAAAGTTTTTGTTAGAAACGAAACTGGCCACTACTCTACAAATAAGACTTCTTCCAAATCATAATCATATCACAATTTTTTAAATTTGGAACAGCTTTGTTTTGTTTTGGTAATGGAGAATTGTCACTTTTAAGACGCTTTTTAATCAAAATGTTCTCAAGCGAGGAAATAAATTAATTGGAACACATGGTCCTATCAAATGGCCACCGCGTAGGTCTGATCTGACGCCCCTTGATTTTTTCTTTGGGGCTATATAAAAAATTAAATGTATAAAAAAAATACAACAGTGTTCAAGAATTGAAAGACGCACTTGCAGCAATTTTCAATAGAATCCATCTGAGTAGAATTTCAGCCGCTACTTGCTCTTTGCGGAAGAGAACGAATCGATGCATCCGTCAATCAATTCGAGCACTTACTATCATAGACTTTTTATGTTATTTTGCTTTTCGTTATTGTTTTTATTTTGGAATACATAATATGTTGTCAATTTATTAGTTTACTTATTGTTAGTTACCTTAACTACCTAGAATAACTGATTACTATATAGGTCCCTACAAAATGTATGGTAAAAAGTTTTTTGCGATTTCTGACATTTAGAGTACTCTTACCTCAGTTGGTCCCATAGAGTCAATTGATCCTTACCAGAGACCGGATCGAATGGCATAAAAAAAAAGTTTTGTAAAAATTGCCTTTTATCTTGCTGACTATATCATTTTTTCAAAATCTGTGAATGCCAATCAAAATATCTTCAAAATTCATGGATAATCTTCTAGAACCATTTTCCTGTAACTACAACGATTAAGGTAGCTGGTATTGCTGCCTCGTCTCAAATTTACACCCTGTATAGGCAATATACAGTACGAGTAACTATAGCACCTTTTCTTAAAAATAAGTTTTAATTTATTTTCAGTGTAAAAGATTTTCTTTATTCATAAAGTTTAATCATCTTGGATAAGTATAAAAAAATATGATGTTGAGTAGCCAACTATTCCAAAATAATGCGTGTTTAAAGTAGATTTCAAAATGGTATAATTCATTATTTAATGAAAATAGAAAATTATTGCTATTAATGTGCAAAAGGAGTTCGTTTTACTAACTATACAATAAGGTGATTATCACGCACCGCGCCTTGTGACGGAAGTACCTCAATTTGTATGGAAAACTCGCGCTGTCGAACACACTGACAACTCTTCTATGCGCGGGAGCGCGGCGCGCGCGGTCTTGCCGCGCCCCCGCGTGGAGGGGCGCGGCGAACCGTAGGGTATGGCACACTGCGCTCCGCACTACCACGCAGATTTTTAAGCTTAAGGACATGTTCAGTTTTCTACAATAGATCTCGACGTCGATAAAAAAAAACCATCGCACAATAAACACTACTTCCGAATGGATGTTTTTTCATTTCGATTACCCACCGTATTAAGTGCTTCGCGAAATATGTGGTATATTGTGGTCTTGCGCTGCGCCATACAAAACTGCAGAAAAAAATCCGCTACATCCAGTCTAACCAAGGGTGGAATTACATTTCATAAACGTGATCAACCAGTAATACGTAATACGTTTCGACACCATCACGTCGATAACTTTCCATCTCTAGCATATTCATGAAAATTTTTTTTTTTTTTTTTTTGAAGGCCTATTCAGTGTACGGACATGATATAAATGAGTGTTTAATGGTTTAATCTGTGTATTTGTAAAAATAAACTAGTGTTGTAGACTTTCGTTTGTCTGAGACCATAGTTACACAACTCAATATTGCATTTGAGTGCACTTGTTTGCTTGTAGTATTATCCCCCTCTCTAAAAGTAGTAGCAAGTTTTGTTCGAGAAATATCGCTAATAGCGCCTCCCGTCCCTTCCCGTTTCGAAACTATATATTATTGGATATTATTTTACAAGAGCAATGCGGGCCAATGTTAGTATACAGTTTCGAAGACGAACAAAAAATGATTTCGCGTTGATATCCACTCAGTGAATATCTGATACGAACCAGTATCGGTATATAGTTTGGAAAATATATGATTTCGTGTTGGTATCCACTAGGTAATCGCTCGGCTTGATTCGGCATCGCTATAAAATACGCGATGCGCAGCAATATCGATATATAGTTTCTAAGATAGACGATATCGGATATTCGATATTGGCATAATATATAGTTTCAATAACTATATACGATTTGTAAAACCCATTCCCACTTGTTACTATGGGCGATCCGCCCGATGACCCCGGTGGGACACTTCCTCTGGTGTCTCAAGATGCGTTTAATAAAGATGATACAGTTGCTCAATTTCCAATAGATATGCTAGTAAATGCTCTTGAGTCATCCATGGATACAGACAGCTCGTTTACTGAAGTGAGAAAACGTAAACGTGTTTCTCGCGTTGTTTGTGCAACTTGTAATAAAAAAAGAAGGCGGAGTGGATCAAATAAATTAAATGCCAATACTGATTGTCAATGTTCATTGAATAAATCTGATGAAAATTCTTATACAAAAAATATTACATGGTCTAATCCCAGTCCGCACATAACTAACAGAGTTGATATGACATCTCAGCAAAATGCAGGTACTTCCAATAAAATGATTGATAATGAAACGAATCGACCGATGCCTATTGACCGTTCTAACTATCATGCATCTGGGGGCCAATCGCGCTAATTGTCAAAGGTTTAACCAAAACCTCCAACCTCGCCAATCTGACACGTTGTGTACATTTCGTATCGCGCTAACTGTCAAAACAAAAACCTAAGCCAAAACTTAGACGTGTGACACGTAACGCACATTTGGTATCGCGCTAATTGTCAAACGTAAAACCAAAACCTAAAATGTTGCAAATTGGTATCGCGCTAAATATTTTGACATTTTAACCTCACATGTAACCTTGGGGGAATAGATTAACCTTTGCAAGGTCAAGGTTTGTGTGGCAGTTAATGGAGAGTAACTTTTCACTACGTTTATCGTATATAAAAGATGTTCCACGGTTACTTAAATGTTTTGGAAAGTGTTTATGAGGTGGATGTGGCCTAAGAACGGGCTTTAAATAAAAGAAAAGCATAGAAAGACGATCACATTTAACATGTCTGAGGAGAAATTCCGCAAACGATATACCGTTTGTCCACGGAATTCATTTCAGGATTGGTGGAAGAACTATGCCTACATATTCTCGTTAAAGGACGGTCTGTTGCATTGGATGTGGAGACAAAGGTAAGGGTTGAGTGGAATCCGAAAGTTCTCAGTTTTGCATAATAACCAAAATTTCTATACTGTGTAAATCATTATTAATTTTGTTACAGATTTTAATAGCTCGTATAGTTTTTAACAACTGGGGCGTACCAGACCCCCATTGGCAAGTGCTTATCACCCTTTCCCAAGTCAGTGTCAGAGAGGCACAAGCGGTAGCTGCTTCAAATAAACCAGTTATTATGAATAAATATGCAACTTTCCTAAAAGGCATGCCGAAAGAGATGGTATTAAAAGGCGGTGAGAAAATAAGCTTTACAATGTACATCATATTTATTAGTTCTTGTCTTATTTCCTGTTGTTATTATCAAATTAAAATTACAGGTATAGGTAAAATATGTATAGTTGTATAAAAATATATTACAAGGTTACAATTAATCTCTTTTAACACTTGACTTTATACAACATATCGTCCCCTTACAGTGAAGCCTCACATATGCATTTTCAGTTTGTTTTTACTGATTTTTGTTGAATAAAAATTAATAATGTAATAATATAGTATCTAAAAGAGGTATAATTTAAGTAATTAAAATGCTAACTACACACATTATTGCATTTACTATACTTCACACCATATTTTTATCTTCATCCTAAAAAATTACATAGAAATATGAGGTATTCATTCTATGATGACGATGTATACCTATTGTAATTGTTTATTATCTTAATATCTAAATTGATGTATACTTTTAAGAGGTTGAAATAAAAAAAAGAGTGTATTTTTAGTTTATTTATTGCCTCAATCTACCCCAAATCATCCTTCATTTCCGGAGCGAGCTTGCTTTTGATTCTTCAAAGAAGTCTGAAACAAAAATATGTATATAGGAAGATTGGAGACCTAAATTTAAGACTGTGCCATACCTCTCATGAGAGTAGTGACAGATAAAGCAGGATGGGTATTTATATACATACAATATGAAGCCAACATAAACGCCAGAATGTTTAGGGGCCTTTTCAAAATACATTTAAAAAAATGTTTATATCACTGTGGAAATATAAAGGGGACAAAAGTCTACAGATTAGACCTTCGTTCCTTACGCTCTTTCAGATTTCCACAATTGAACATATCATCAGCAGGAATTAAGAAAACATGTTGAAAACAAACCTGTCATTCTTGTTAAATAGTCTATTAAAAAGGTTAACTGCAGGCACCAACTCGGTAATTGCTTTGCAAATGGCAGCTACGGATTGGGCATGCAGATCATCTGCTTTGGCAGAAATAATAGCTGCCTCAGCCTGCACCCTGCCAGCATTCACTTGCTGCAAGAATGCTTCGCATGCTCGCTGCTCCTCAATGCATAAGAATTCTACCCGGCTCTGCTCCAACGCTCATCAGCTCGCTGTCAACGAAATAATAGATGTGATGGAATAAAGAGTGGGAAAGAATTTGCTCAAATTGAAAGTTACTTTGTTTTTTAATTAATAATAAAGAGTGAGAAAGTTACTTTGTTATTGAATTGTATGTTTGAAGTTCTTTTGTGCTAGAGTTGGTGTCCTTTAGGAAGGTTGGTAGGGCCTCTGCCGCAGTCGACGTGGCGTAGATTCTCACCCTGCTTTTCATACCATTCCATACCTGAATAACAATAATAACATTGCATATTATAGTGATATGAGTTCTGGTACAATAACGGTGAGTGATCCACTCACTGTATCCTATTACCTCGCATTATATCTCACCTTTTGGGATCTATTGCGGGGCCACAAAATAGCCACACACTCGCACCAAAGGCGTGCTGATAACACGCGCGAACAACGCCGAGCGAAGTCATTCTCAAGCCAAATCTCTGTGCGATTCGAACTCCAGCAAAGATGGAGCTGGCTTACAGTGGTCGCTCGCCGTCCGACCGCATCCACACTGGCTGAAATACGAGCATCATTATTAATTCTACATTGCTAACATTTCGAAATTAATAGTAGTTAGCGTACCTATTTGATTGTATAAAAAGATACTATTTTATTAAATAGAATATTAAAAAAGGAAAACAATGTGTAGGTACTTGCCTCTGCGTGTTTTATCTACAACAACAACACACTAAATTCAATTAATTTGGTTCAAATCACAACACATATGTTTGTTTACAATAGAATTTAATGACATTTCTTTTACACACTTTTTTAAATCGCTCTTTTATAGACTTGAATTCGTAGATATTGACATTTCAGTGCGTTTTACGGTAAAATTTAGTCGGTTTTAGGAAGTCAAGGCACGTCTCTTAAAATTTAATACGAGGTTATAGTTTGAGGTTAATTTGAGGTTTAGGTTCATTAAAACTGATAGCGCGATTGCATTTTGTGCGTCGGTAGAACCATTAATTAACCAAAACCATAACCTCAAATGTTGTAAGGTTAAACCTTGCGAAAATAGCGCGATTGGCCCCCTGATGTAACTCTTTTTGTAGTCCATGTACAAAAACAAGCTGTATCTGATAACAGTGACACTACTTTACACCCAGTAACACTTGGACGATTTTTAAAGAGAAGAGCTGTTAAAGGCATAGTAAACGGTAGTCTAAAGCGAATAGGCTGAAATCGTATTTCTTTAAATTTCGTTAATTACACCGATGCTAATAGCTTTATAATGGACGAAAGTCTCATCGCAGAGAAGTCAACAAAGCCTTTATACCAATCTTTAATGTCACCACAATAGGAGTGGTAAAAGGAGTCCCGCTTGATTGGACTGATAAAGAAATAATTTCTAATATTTCTGTGCCTTTAGGTTGTGGCCCGATAATAAAAACTAGATGAATTAGACGAAAAGTTACCAACAATAATAATGCAAGGGAATTTGTAGACACGTTATAACAATGGTACCTACCATTGTTATAACGCTTCACGGGCAAGTACTGCCAACCCGAGTATACATGTGCTATACAGCTCTTCCTGTTGCTCTGTATATCTATCCTACGGTGCAGTGCTATAATAGATGCAGGTTCGGTCATGTCAAAAATCATGCAAGCATTTTAAATACTGGTTCACCTACTCGCATTACAGGGCCTAGGGAAAGCTAAAGTGCCCCTGATTTATTTATATGTACACCTGATCTAGCTTCTGATTTGTTGTGGTTCCCCAGTGATTCTACTAATGGCAGTGACCATTATCCATTAATTGTTACCTTCCCTTTTAAAAAACCTTTTATACAACCTAAACAACCTCGCCTGAAACATAAGATTATTAATGCCGACTGGGACTTAATTAAAAATAATGTTGAGCTGATACAAGTCTTGCCTGTAATATCATACATCAACGTGTCCGCTTGTTTTGATAGACTGGCCAAACTACTAATTGAAGCAGCTTACAAAACCTTCCCGCTGGACTCTTGTAAGATTCCTTCCCCACCGTGATGGGATGATGAGTGCACCAAAACAACAAAAGAGCGGAAAGGGGCCGAAAAACAATATAGTAGTTCTATGACCGATAACAATTTTACTAACTATTTTTAATTGTCAATGCTACAAAAAATCTGCTCAATAAGAAAAAAAATTAAGGATGGCAAAGATTTTGCACCTCATTAGATCCCAGTGTAAATTCCTCCATTGTTTGGCAGAATATCAGAAGATTTAGATATGGTTTTCGTTCCACTCAAGCTTTCTATTATTCTTGCAGAACAGATCATGGATCGCTTAGTCCCTCCCTCAGTTTCAGAACAGATCAACCCCTCACCACTTCCATTTCTGCCATCAACAAATAGTAACAATAACAATGTTATTTTGTTCAGGAATTATACAAGGTAATTAGCCAAAAATCACTCAATGTTAACTATGTTTTAATAGGAGATATTAACATAGATTTAAAATTACATTCAGTAATTAAATCATTACACCTAAATTCTATGTGCGAGGTGGGTCTTGAGTGTGGCATAAGCCATAGTATACGAGAGTCGAAAAAAGTGTAGCCCTGATTACAAAGTCATACATTGATCATGTTTTTGTACGTAGTATCAACTGTTCCACTAAGACAGCTGTTATTATTAGTTCGTTGGCCGACCATTACATAACCGGCTGCGCCTTAATAACACACAACAAGACCCATAACTCGCAGTATAACGGCGCGTTCAAATTAGCCGCTGTTAGCCGCGCTGCAGCAGCGCTGCAGCCACGCAGCGGTCGCGCTGCAACCGCGCGGCGACCGCGCGATAGTCGCGCTCCTGAAGTGCGACCAAATTTTTAGTGATGTTTTTTTATCGTTCGACTCAGTTACACGATGGATTCTGACGAAGAAAGGTTACTTTCATTTGTTTTGTTACAACTAAAAAAAAAAAAAGAATACCAGAACGTATTAATATAATCGACAACGACGACAACGTACAATCGAAAAAAAAAAGGCGAAAACTATTTAGAAATATTTTTCGCAAATCGAGTTTTGTAACTATTTAATGGTAGTATTCATTCATTTAGACAAAATAAAGGTAATGAACGGATTCTAAAGGTGCCTACGAAATTGTCGATCAACAACGAGAATTATAGACGTTTTCGAGTTGTTTGGGAGTGCTTATTGAGAATGTGGCATTAATTTCTAAATCCAAGATGGTTGCCAAGAATTTTCAAAAATTTATTTTTGGTAATCCTTATGGCATTTATATCTGAATACATGATGGCTAACACGACTTTTCTAAATGCAAGATGGCGGGCACGATTTCTCAAATAATGGCAAGTTGGGTATCGTTTTCGAGACATTTGGGAGTGCTCATTACGAATATAGCACTTATTTGTAAATCCAAGATGGCGGACACGATTTTTCAAAAAAATGCAATATGGGTATCCTTTTCGAGGTTTTTGGGAATGGTCATTATGAATATGGCACTAATTTCTAAATCCAAGATGGCGTTTTAGAATTATATTAGAATTGGAGTTCCGGAATATGACCCTAAGGGTCGTACTTTACTGCCCCTGCTACACTTACGCATGTACGCCGGTTACTGTGATAGTTCTGAAACCATTTAGTAGAGGACCCTGTATTCCATTTTGGTCTAGTTTAGAGTAAAGTGTACTGTAATTTAAAGTGTCGAATGCCTTGCTAAAATCAATAAAAACAATAAGCACGTGTTGCCTGTCATTCAAGTACTCGTTGACCTCATTGGTAAATCCAGATAATAACTGAGACGTACTCCGATGGATTTGGAAACCATATTGTTTATTGTTAATTATGTTGTTAGTATTCAAAAAATTATGTACCGATGTACTCTCAATTATCTTATCGTGTTTATCGAAGGTAGTATAGTGATAGGCCGGTAGTTATTTAAATCCTTATGGGAACCTTTTTTGTATATGGGTCTTATCATGCCGATTTTTAATATTTTTTTTTATTAATTATTTATTTAATATTAATTAATTAATTTTGAATTCGTCGGGATACAACGACGTAGCAAGGCAATTGTTGCCTAATTAATGAGGTGTGTAGTCAGTGGGGTAATGTCAGAGATTACATATTTTAAATGTGCTATTCGTATGTTATCAATTCCGGGATTTTTATTTATATTTAAGTGTTTAATAATGGAGAAGACAGTATCGTAGCTAGCCTTTTTAATCCGCATCGTTATATCTGGTCATCGAGTATATAACCAGAAATAGAGACGAAATGTCATTTAATTTGTTTGAAAACTATTCTACCATATCATTACTGTGACAACTACGCGCCGATTGGCTCGCCCGAGTTCGACACAATTGACGGGTGTCGTCAATGGGTGTCGTCAACTGTTTCACTTCAAATCGACCAGTTAACTTGAGCTTTGCTATAATGGACGAAAATTGTAAAATTACATATTTAATATAATATAACATACTCACCTCGGACTGATTATATATAAACTATTTAACTGGAGACCACACATAGATCACGTATGTAACAAACTAAGTGTCGTATTCCAGAACTCTACTCAACGCTCAAGTCAGGATCTAAGGATGATTTCAAGCACCCTAAGGGTCATATGCAAATCATACCCAAGTCCCTGCCATTAGGGTCGTATTTCCAGTGCTTGAACTCATACTCAAGTCTGCTCAAATCCTGACTTGAGCATTGAGGGTCGTATTCTAGAATTCTACTCAATGCTCAAGTCAAGATTGCAATTGAAACACGAGCACTGGAAATACGACCCTAATGGCAGGGACTTGAGTATGATTTCGAGTGCTATAAACCATACTCAAATCCTGACTTGAGCATTGAGTAGAGTTCTGGAATACGACCCTGAGTATAGTTCTGGAATACGACCTTAAGAGTCTTTGCGGCTAAACTGTCTATATTGAACATATATTGAAATAAAAACTTCCTTATAAGTCACTCAGAAAGATTTGTATGTCTCTTGCCGACTCCGTAATAAACTATGGTTTATGCAGCTATGGACGCACTTATAAGACTTACTTGAACAATAACTATAAACTGCAGCTATGTTTACTAAAGTTAATTGTTCCTTACAACGTAAAATCACAATTTAAGGATAACTATGGCAAATTATTTGGTTACTGTAGAGTTTTAAATGTATTTGACAAAGCTAAAATGCTATTCGTATGTCAGGAATACGATCATTTCAAATATAATTTGCGAGAGCGAACGCGCTCTGAACATTTGCGCTCGCTTTCATACATACCAACGTATACTATGCCGGGATACAACAACATATATGGAATGCGCAGGCCGGACTACATGCTACCAGAAATTCTGAACGATCTACCAGGCACAGTGCAAAATAACATAAACGATAATGTCAAGAAATGCAAAACTGTTTTAAAGAGACACTATCTTGGTTTGTAGCATAATATCTATAGTACTTATGTAAATGTAGACATATACTCTAGAATTAATTAAAATTATAGTGAATTAAGTTTATTTAAGTGTCGAGCTTGATAGCTCATCGCTAGGTGGTTAAACCACTAAGTTTTTTACCTAGCGATAAAGAATCGTCGTTTTTAATAAAATTTGTTTGAAATTGAATAAATTAAAAAAACCCTTAACTCTTCCTTCACCATGAGCGAGTTAAAGGGCGTTCTGTCAACTGTTAAAGAATCCGCGCCAGGTGAAGATGGGATTCCATATTCTTTTCTTTCTAATTCAAATAGTGCTTGTCTAGAATACTATCTTTCTTTAATTAATACAGTAATGTTCACAGGCGAAGTTCCTCTGTCCTGGAGAACACAGTCCTTAATTCTTATATTGAAACCAAATAAACAAGCTTCAGATCCGTCATCACACAGATCAATAGCTTTAGTTTCTGTTCTAGCTAAAATATTGAATGGTTCTTAGAACACAATTGTTTATTAACTAACGGCCAAGTCGGGTTTAGAAAAGGCAAAAGTACTTTTGACAGTTTGTCAACCATTACTACAGACATCAGATTGGCTTTCTCTAGAAACGAAATTTCTTGACATCACCGCGGCATATGATAACGTAAACATTAATATTCTTAAAAGTAAACTAGAGCAGCTAAATGTTCCAACCCTTTTAATAAATTTTATTTATAATATGTTATCAGAGATTTATACTCTTGATTTAGAATGCTCTATTAAACAATGTAAATGTCCTTCAGTACGCGGACGATTTACTTTTATAGGTATACATTTGAACATTCTGTTCTGAGTAAGAAATAAATGAGCTTCTATCTGGGGATTTAAAATGTTAAAAAAATTGGCTAGATAGAAACGGGTTAGATTTATTACCAACCAAAAGTAATGTCATTTTATTTTCTAGAAAACGTTCTCCACCATTAGTCGCCTCTCCCACTGAAAGACCATACTAAATTCCTTGGGGTACTTCTGGACTCTAAACTTACAGGCATTCCTCATTGTGAATATGTCGCGATGAGGTGTGAACAGCTTTTAAATATTTTAAGATGTCTAACCGGTGTTTGGTGGGGAGCCCATCTAGTTACTATAAGACTCCTATACAACGCCCTAATTAGAAGTGTCCTAGATTATGAAACCTTCCTCCTACATCCAGGTAATGCTGCCTTTGCAAAGTTGAACAATATCCAGTCCAAAGCCTTAAGACTGATCACAGGCGCGAGGAGATCTAGCCCAATTAGTTACTTACAGGTTGAATGTTGTGAACCAATCTTGTCTCTGAGAAGAGAGTACCTTAGCGATAGATTCTTTTTCCGTTGTCTCCAACTAGAAAAAACGCATAACACGTTACTTTCAAAAATACAACAATTAGACTCTGCAATTAACACTTCTACATATTAGGCCCACAAGAATATTCCTTGTTTAGTTCAAAGTTACCAAAAATTTAAAAACATCAACGCTCCTACTTACACTACTTACAGTTCTCTTCACATAAACTTGCAAGTTGAATACAACATAGGAATTGAAAAGAATGATCTTAACCAGAACGCTGAATTTAACTCTATTGCTAATAGTAAATGGGCTGATTGGGAATATATATTTACAGATGCATCCAAACATCTGATAATAGTTGCGTAGGTGTTGGTGTTTACCATTTTCAATATAAAGTGATTCAGAAGGTCAAACTTCCCCCGGAATCGACCGTTCATACGGGAGAATGCTATGGCCTTTTTAAAGCTGTTGAATATATTCTTCTCGCCAAGCTTGAAAAGTCTGTCGTATTTTGTGACTCAATGAGTTCATTACAGGCCCTGTCTCGCTTTCCATTTAAATGTCATAAACAATCTCCAATAATTTTTAACATCAGAGAGCTCCTTCATCAATGCTTCATTAAAGGATATGAAGTTGTATTTGCCTGGATACCTAGTTATGTGGGTATTTGCGGAAATGAAAAAGCAGACCAACTGGCTAACTCAGCTATTCAAGATGGTGATATATTTCTTTACAACAATTATTGTCACAATTTGGCTACTCTACCGAAAGTATACCTAAATAAAGCATGGAATGAGTTCTTGGTCAATAGTA
>NW_020653719.1:5315117-5355341 GCF_003589595.1 Hyposmocoma kahamanoa | reverse complement strand
CGGAAAAATAGTTTCATTTCCTATGTGTAACAATCGCGAAAACCTAAGAACTCGATTGAAGATTTATTTAAAAAATTATTAAATGCACTTATAATGTTGTCTTTTGGTCAGACACGTTTAAATAAAGTGACCAAAGTAATTAAAATTGCGTGTCCAAGTTTATCATTACCTAGTTAATAATTAGGTATATTCACTACGTAATACTTATCGGCAATACAGATTGAAAATTCGAGACCTTACCCTTGTCAACTAGCTCACGAAGTTATGGCGTCTCAGACACAAGTTTTGTTTGAAACTTCGTTTCAACTGACAGACAACGAAAGAAACTCCTCTCTTAACCAGCACAATTCATGACTATTATAAATAATAACGTAAAATGATGTTATATATTAACGTACAAATTTCGTAATGAATAAATGAAGACTATATTCAAATATCAACGCAGTCTTAGCGCGAAAACGGCCCGCCGACAGCCTTGTTGTCGCTCAGTCAACGTGACCGTCAATGTGCGAGGCATGGTGCGGTATCTAATGCTAGGAAGGAGCGGAGAGCGTCCGTTCTCGTTACTTTTTTGTTCTCTGGTAGAGGTTTCAATACTGGCAAGCAAAGAAAAAAAAACATTGTAAATTTATCGTCACTGCACGCATTTTACATTCAATTTTGCATGCGCTGGATACATCTGTAACAACTACCTCTTTCAGTCCTTGTTACAAACTATTAGTTTGCTTTAATAGTAGCCAAATAACATATGGACTTGACAAATAAGGTACTGAGTTAAAATTACATTTTGCTCAACCCTGCAAACATTCATTTAATAATATATAATATAAAGCACTTTATACAGTTTGGTACGATATTAACACATAATCACAATTAAATAATATGTACTTACCATAAATAAATAAATTATTTTTTATTTGTACATTATGTACATATAGCTAATGTTACACATAGTAAACTGTCGATTTTTATGGTATGTATGTTTTGGACATTATTATGGAAACTGTGCCACACCCAGGCTTGACGTGAGGATTTCAAAAGTGTAACATCATTAGATGTGTTGAAGATAGTAAATAAGACCTTTGTAGCTAGTTTTTATCTTTAACTGGGGGAGGATGTCTTATGAAGTAATGTACAGCATTGTAAACGAGGTGAGGAGCTATATTATGAAGTGGATGGACTCGGTTGACTTCATTGCGAGGCGTGCCTATCACAAACGCATCCCCAGCGCCTGTACCATGCTGCGCCACTGACAGCCCACTCAGTGTATAACAAGTGTGGTAGATATCTCTAGGTCTGTTAACAAAAATGAACATAAATAATATATTAAAAATAAATTTGAAATAAAATAGTGGTTGTTAGTAGTTATTCAGTGCTGCAATCGCTTTGCTTGTTTACAGCCTATGCTATGATGAGAGTGGTAAAAATTTGCAATACTATTTAGTAGTAATATGATGTTATTAACTACAAAATAAATTTTAAAATATAAGCAACATCACTTACTTGCCAGGTTTATCAATAAGTCCACCATCAGGACTTTGACAGCAAATTATTATATACTCTTGTAAGGCACCTTGGTTAAATAATACTGTTTCTATTAATTCCTGGTTTTCTGAATAAAAAAAACATTCAAACATCAGTTATATAAATTTGTCTTGTGCTGTAACTTTCTTTAAAATTGCAGTTTACTAAATTTGCTTCTATAAAATGTGTAAATCAACTTTTGTAGATTTTTTACTACATGATTTTTTCTAAAATGTTATATATTTAAGTACTAAAACAAGTAATCATACAATAACTGTACCTTGTGAAAGGATAGCACTAATCACAGGCAAAGCAGCGCCTTGCCAAAACGAATAGCAGCCATCAACAAGTTTATTTGTTCTCCCTTGGAAACCACCCTCAAGTTTCATCTGTCGATTTACACACCATCTCAATAGACTATCTATGTCGCACAAGTGAGTCTTATTTATAAGAGCTAGTGCTGCAATTCCACAAAAAGCATAGCCACCGTGAGCTTCCATGCCATGTGTGCCGGCAAAACCTCCTTCATATGTCTGACAGCCAATAATCCATTCTCCAGTTTTATCAAACAGAGCATCTGTATAAGTATTTGTTAGTTTAGCAACACTCGCAGCACAATATGCTCCTCTGATATCCTTTTCTCCACCTTTATGAAGTGCAAAACCACCATCTACATCTCTAACTGTCCATAAAAACTTCTGCAATGAGCTTCTGTCAATGGAATCATAAGCTTCATCGGTACCAATGATGCTAAGGGCATTTACAGCAGCATAAGTTGTTCCAAGGTGAGAATACTGCATTGGTCCTCCACCATAGCCTCCGTCATCATGTTGGCAATGTGATAAAAACTGTACAATATGTGATAATATCACTTTGTCGGGCATATCGTCTAATATACTTAATGAGTTAAGTATCCAATACACTAGCCATGGTCTACTAGCATCCAAGCATTCATAACTTTTTGGTAGAGATTTGAGCCAACTCTTGAGCAAACTACAGTGCACTTGTCTGTTCAATATTGGTAGGTCTGGATCATTAGCAGCTTTATTTTCAAATTGAGCATATATTTTCATAATCATGGTCTCTACATCCACCTGTGGAGGAGAAAAAAGCCTAGATGTTTAAATAATAATTTAAAAAGAAATATGAACATGACAGTGAGTTTATTGATTCATTAACAGTAATCAATAAAATTGTTGACATTTTTTAATATACCTAGTTCAGGTGTATCAAAGGGCGTAACCTTACATCCACCTTTACTTGAAAGACATGACCTACCTGATCTGAAGAAGTGTCCGTGATAATTTTTTCAATGTTGAACGCTTCTGCAGAAATATCACTATAACACCGAACTTGGTTCTCCATAATGCCTGACGCCTGCAAATTGTAATAATAGAAATATGGGTCAACATTGAAATCGAAGCCAAATACCAGAGCGTGTTCTATTTTTTCTCGGACATTAGTACCTGCTTATAAATATCTAGTAACCTTTAATTAAATAGATACTCAATGATGGTAGGTAATGAATGCGGCAAACGCACTAATTGTAATCAAATTTTTTAGGCTTACTACTTTGTTCCTGAAACTTTAGTAAGTGTTTATACATAATACACTTTCAACTTAGCAATTTTATGCATTTATGTCCATTACAGACCACTTGTTGATGAAATTTTTAATAAAATTCACTTGAGGGATGCGGTCTAACACACGGCTAACGTGTTTGACACTTTGGTAGCGATAGTCAAAGTCAAAATGACAATGACATTTGTACTTTTTTTGCTAGAAATTCCCTGGAGTTGTTATTTTTTCTTATGGCAATTTTAACTACCCAGCTTGTTTAATGTTTTTTTTTGTTTGTTTGTTTGCTCTAGTTCCATACGTGATCCCACAGACATATCGTCATCCCGTTTATCACACTTTCTCAACGTTCCTAATCCAACTGTTTCTAAATTTCAATATATAAAATTATATAAAAACGCATCAAGTGTTATTTGAGGTGACGCTTGCGTCTGTCACGTGGTACGTCACGTCCAATAGGCTATCCTTTTCGCACTCGCGCATTTGAATCGTTATCTCGGTCGATAGATGCATTGTATCCTAATTTTTTTCATCCTCTAATGGTCGTATTCCAGAACTCTACTCAATGCTCAAGTCCAGGACTGGCAGGCCGTTGCAATATTTCAAATGATCGATACAATCTTAGGGTCATATTTCAGAATTGCACTCAATGTTCAGGTCAGAACTTGAGCATACTTGAGTATGATTTCAAGCACTGGAAATACGACTCTAATGGCAAGGACTTAAGTATGATTTCTAGTGCTTTGAATCATACTCAAGTCCTGACTTGAGCATTGAGTAGAGTTCTAGAATATGACCCTAAGATTGTATCGATCATTTGAAATATTGCAACGCGCAACGGCGGCCTAAGTTTGCACTAGTTACAAATATTGTTATTAGGTAAGTATTTCCTTGTGTTATATTCTTTTAATGTTTAATTTAGTTGGAATAATGATAAATCGATAGTGTTCAACGTTTTTTAATGGAGTAACTTTTATGTTTGTCACTTGTAACGGACTTCGCATATAAGTCCCACAAAGTATGATTGCTTATATTTGTCATTTGTGACGAACAGTCCCTGTTCGTTACTAGTAGAATTTAAATTATCTATTTACATTATATCATGTATAATATAGATATGTATCACATTTTCAAAATATAACATTTAGAATTGACGATGTTCATTTCAGTAATATGGCGAGGAAAGGTTGGAGGTCTAAGCAAATTATTGCGCTATTACCTCCTTCTGATTCTAAAGATTCGTAGATTGAATCTGAAGATGATGAGGAGAGAAACGTGAGTACTTCAAAAATAACTACACTGGCTCTCACACTTCTTCACCGGTGAGAAGAATTTCGCCTGCTATTTATGACCTAATTCAGGATATTTGTTTTCAATATATAATAGACACACAATCTCACCTGATGTTAAGCGGCGATGTGACCGACGATGGGACACGTTCGCCTAAAAAAATGCCTATTCACTCGAGGCTTGAATAGCACCAAATTGTACTTTTCGGGAAATACAGATGCCGCAGAGCATTCCAATCCTTTGCCGTACTCATCAGAAAGGAGGAAGCAAAGCGCTTAGTGCGAATGGGTGGAAAATTAACGACATAAGAGTGGAGTGCTCTGGACCTTCTAGTCGATCGAAGGAGGAACGGTGAGGGTGGAACTAAATTGAAAACTTCCTGCGCACACTCCCCGAAATGTATCCGATAGAAAACCGACAAGCAGGCTACTTTTCTGCGATGGTCGAGATTTTCTAGCTTCGACTCCACAAGAGAATTGTTGTTCGTTAATAAGTCTCTTTTCTTTTCGCTCCACTGAGTCCAAGGTAGCTAACTGGTAATGGGCAGAGCCGTTGCAAAGGTGGAAGCAGTACTTCATACACGATCGAACTTGTGCTTTATACAGATTTAAAAGCTGTTCAAGGGTGAAGTACCGCCTGACCTTGTAAAGTATGCCTAGTTTTCTGGAAGCAGTTTTTGGCAAGCACTCGATGTATCGCCCAAAGTTGAGGTTGGATGATAAGGCCAGACTAAGTGGCTCAATGTGGTCCCTTATCGGCACGGATACATCTCGGAATATCAGTAATACTGATATCGTAAGATATTAGTGATTTCGAAGAATCAGAGGCAGACTTAGGGGGTTTTACATACGATGGTATATGTCAATCTTTGCCCAGCTTGTGGATATTGCACTCAATAACAGCTCGCTATTACACCGCCGTGATTGTGTATAACTTGGATACGAAAATAAATTGTCCCTAAAAAAGTTTCGTATACAGGCTGTTCTTGCACTCATCAAAATCAACACTAAATCTCAATTCCCAAGAGGGGCCCTTGATCCTGGGTCTTATTCCATCGCCAAGCCTTTCATACCTTGTCCCGTCAATGAGGCACGTCTTGATTGTTTCGATCATTTTCCCATTTACACGTCTCAGGGACGATGCCGTTTATGTAAAAACTGAAAGACGATAGTCATGTGTTCAAAATGTAGACACAGACTTTGTTTCACAATTAAAAAGAAATGTTTCTTATTATTTCACAAACATAAGTAATTGTTTTGTTAACTTTTGTTTTAATTGTAGTTAAGTTTCGTTGCAAGCTTTAAGTTTTTATTTTGTTAATTGTGAGTAGCATTTGTATATTCCATGGTTCCTAAATTGTAACTTGAGCTCTAAATAAGTTATAAGCCTGATGTTTTTTAATAATTTTATATTACTTTTTATTACTGCGTTAAGTAGTTAAACTGGCAATGTACGTTTTATGTGATGTACATGCTGCGCTCAATTTTGTAGACTAGTCGGCAATGTCACTTATAGGTAAGTGACATTAAAAAAACCTGTCGAGATATAATATATTTCTTTCATTTTCGTATGTGTTGTCTTTATTTATCTCTAGCAACATACATAATTTAAAAAACGTCTCATAAAATCATCGCGATAAGGTACTGCCAATTTAAGGATTAAAAGGGGATATTCATTATCGTGTAGGGATGGGTATCGATCAACAAAACATCGATTTTTTTTTGACAAAACAATCGATGCACCGATTAATCGTGGCCTTAAAAATCGATTAATCGACAAAATATAAATATTTTAATTGGTCGCATTACTTCATATTCTTGTTGGTGAATTTTTTTAGCTGTGTAAGTCAAATTTTATAACGTCACTTTCATCTTTTACGCTTTACAAACCCTACTTCTTTGTTTACCTGATTTCTAAAGTAAAAAAAGTAAGTAGGTATAGAGAGAGCTAGACAATACTCTATTAAGTCTAAGCTAATAGTACCAGGGTTTCTAGAATAACATCTTCATATTAATAGGAACCTCGTAACATAACCCTCATTTCCCGCTTTATTTCAAATTACACAAATTACAACAATATAGTAATATAGACAAAGACACCAGAATTAATTACAAATTTTTCAAAGGCGGTGGAGACAAATGTTATGATTAGCTCATGTAAACCATCTTTCTGGTGCCACGATATTGCGCGCACAAGTCTCATTTTTCGAATATCGACTAAATAAAATAAACATTTGGATTTAAAAGCGGTTTTTTTTCCAAATTTTAACAAGTTTATAAAATATTTTTATGAAATAGTTTTATTTTTTTAGCAATAATCGGTATGAAGTCACCGATTATTCCGAATAATCAATACCTATCCCTATTAAAGTGCATTGCAGCCAGTTGCAGAGACTCCATATGTGGGCCATACGCAGGATAGTGTATGAGCAGACTCCTGCCTGCGCGGCGGACTGCCATGCAGGTAGTGAATGGACTCCCCCTCGGGGTTCAGGCCCCTCGTCCTGCTGGACGAGGTGGCCAAGATCCTGGAGCGAATCATCGCCTCCAGGATCAACGAACACCTGAGGGGGACAGGCCCCGATGTGTCGCAGCGGCAGTACGGGTTCAGGGCTGGACTCTCCACTCTGGACGCCCTGGAGTCGCTGCGACACATCGTGGAGGAGGGTAACGGCGAGGGGGAAGGCGTGGTGGCTGTGTCGTTGGACATAGCCAACGCCTTCGGCACTCTCCCCTTCGCCGTTATCAGGGAGACGCTGAGGTACCATAACATCCCCAGGTACCTCAGCCGTCTGGTGGAGCACTACCTGGAAGGCAGGGTGGTGCTCTACCAGACGAGGGAAGGGAGGCGCGCCGAGCGCCCAATGAGGTGCGGAGTACCCCAGGGGTCCGTATTAGGACCACTACTGTGGAACCTGGGGTATGACTGGGTGCTGAGGGGCGCGCTGCTCCCCCGGACGGCGGTCATCGCGTACGCCGATGACACGCTGGTGGCTGTCCGGGGGACCACCTTCCAGGAGGCGGCCCGAAGAGCCTCAGTAGCGGCCGACATAGTGGTCCGCCGAATACAACTGCTGGGGCTCGAGGTCGCCGTGCCGAAGACGGACGTGGCCGTCTTCGGCGGGAGGGGTAGAGGTTGGGCGGTGCTGGCAGGCGCCCACATCTCCATCGCGGGAGTATCGGTCCCGGTCAAGTCCCAGATGAAATATCTGGGACTTGTCCTGGACCGGCGATGGAACTTCGGGGAGCATTTCCGGCAACTTGCTCCCCGAATAGTGGGCGCCGCATCGGCGTTGGGCAGGCTCCTGCCCAACCTCGGGAGGCCGGGAGCCCCATGCAGAAGGCTATACGCCGGGGTGACTCGGAGTATGGCCTTAGACGGGGCTCCCATTTGGAGTGGGGCCATATCAGCGGCGACAAAGGCGCTGCTGAGGAGGCCCCAGAGGGTGGTCGCCCTGCGAATGTGCAGAGCGTACAGGACGGTGGCCTGCGCTGCCGCATGCGTCCTCGCCGGTACTCCGCCGTGGGACCTCGAAGCCGAGGTCCTGGCGGAGGTCCGCACCTACCGGCGGGGAATGAGGGACCGAGGCGAGCGACCCGCTCCCCAAGAGGTGGAGCGGGAGCGCCGCCTCGCGGCGCAGCGCATGCGGGACCGGTGGAAAGAGGGCTTGGCGGATCCCCCCTATGGCGCTCGTACCATAGAGGCGATCCGCCCTGTCCTAGTAGAGTGTGTAAACCGGTCCCACGGGCCACTGTCATACCACCTTGTGCAGGTGCTGACCGGGCACGGCTGCTTCGGTCACTACCTGCACAAGGTGGCGAGGAGGGAACCGTCCCCGTCGTGCCACGAGTGCGGCGCTGCGGATGACACCGCGCAGCACACCCTAGAGGTGTGTAGCCGGTGGGACGAGCAGCGCCGCACTCTGACGGGGACTGTAGGGCAGGACCTCTCGCTGCCGAGCGTGGTTGCCGCCATGCTCGATAGCGAGGAGTCCTGGGAGGCGGTGGCCTCCTTTTGCGCAGAGGTTATGTCGCAAAAGGAGGCCGCGGAGCGGGTGCGCGAGGACGCGGCGGACGCGCACCCGCTCCGGCGCAGACGTACGGGGAGAAGGCGAAGGCAGTTCGCTGCTCGCCTGATCCCAGCGGATCCTAGTGAGACCAGCGGGCTCTGGACAGGGACTCCGGAGCCTGCATTGCACGGCCTCACTCGTCTGGGGGGCGGGTCGGAGGACAACCGACTCGCCCCTCCGTTGGCGCGGGAGCCCTGGCGTAAGCTAGGGCGGCCGGGCGGCGTCGTGGTGAATGTTCACTGATCCCACGGCGCCGACTCAACCGGTGAGAGGGAAACCCGGGGGGTTTTAGTAAAAAAAAAAAAAAAAAAAGGTAGTGAATGGACCGTTTAATTAGTATTATCCTGCATTCCGGGGCCTGTATTACAGGATTACGAATGTAGTCTATAACAGTTCGGTCTCTAAACACGTGAACTCTGTCACCGCGTCACGGCCGCGCGGCGGCGACATAGTCTATAATATCGCGGTTTTTTAGATTCATTTTACTCCCAACGTTTCAAAGACTGATTCCTTCATGGTCACGGGGCGGAATGAGCTGTTGGTCGTTTTCGATCTCTAATATTCGCGTAAATTTATAAAATTTTAAATCAATCAGATTCAAAAATACTTTCATCGAGATATTCCACCCCAGAAAACTCTATTATATCTTGGCTAGACGTTCCAGCAACAACAAACTCATCTGAATCACATGAATCTGAAGTGGTCTCGCTACTGCTCTCATCTCTGACGTTAATAACCAATTTTTCAATGTCGTCATACATAGTCATACCCCTTTCATAATACACTTTTTCAATTTTAATAACATGTTGGCATGAATTTTTCCAATCTTCGGCAGTAATCGCTTGGAATGCTTGTTCAGCTGCCATCTGTCGGAATAAAAATATTATTGATTATGAGTTCAACTTAAGAATATTAAGAAAAACGAATTATGAACTAGATCCCTACCTTTATGTCAATGGACCCTACATTGACAGAGGCAATTTTATGTTTTGCAATTCCCCATATCAATTCAATAGGATTGAGGTCACAATGATATGGAGGCAGCCGTACCACATTGTGACCATGATCCCCCAAATATTTGGTCAATTTCATAAAGGGCCTCTGGTTTGCGGCGTTTTACAAGCATTAACAATTCAGGTTTAGTTCAGTGCGTCTAAACAGAGCCGGCCTTTGGAAGCACATGAGGACCCCACATACAGAAATCCTTTATAAGACAGTCAATGAGGAACCGCTACTGGAGGCGGCTGTGGATAGGATCCAAAAACAATACATCTTCGACAAAAAATACAAGATACAATTGTTTGACGATCCAAATGAAGGACTGAACCCCAGAGAGGTCCGCGTCTTCACCGATGGATCTAAAACAAATTTAGGAACAGGTACTGGGGTATTCTCAGAAGACCTCAATATCAGGATATCAACACCGCTTGGTGACCACAACACAGTATTCCAGGCTGAATGCATGGGCATCAAGTTGGCGGTAGAAGCAATCATAGCGAGAAGAGTAAAGAACCACTCCATTCGAATACTCTCTGACAGTATCAGTACTTCAAGCACTGAACAGCTATGACATAAACTCAGGGCTCATTTATGAATGCCATCAAGCACTCATGGAGGTATGTATACAAAACCACTTAACTCTACAGTGGATTAAAGGACACAGCGGCTCACGGGGCAATGACGCCGCAGATGAACTAGCCAGAAAAGGGTCGGAGACGGACGCAGTAGGACCAGAACCCATAGTGTCCCTCCCCTACCAATGGTCCAGAACAACTATACACAAAGGTACAAAATTGTCACATAATAATACATGGACCACCCTTACGGTTTGTAGACAGGCGAGGGAAGCACTCCCAACGCTCAATGCCAGTCTATTACGAATATTAATTAAACTCAACAGGCAAGAGCTTCCCACTCTAACTGCCGCCCTAACAGGTCATGGTCCATACAATAAACACCTTTTCAATTTAGGTATCACAGACAGCCCTCTATGCAGAGCGTGCATAGAGGGGGAGGAAACGGCTGCGCACATCCTACTACAGTGCTCCGGCGTGGCCAACTACAGGGCAAAGTACCTTGGAGTGCCAAGGTCGCTCCCCGAAGTCTTCAGCAAACCGAGGAGGCTGCTGAGATTCCTGGAGGAGCTTGGGTGGCACGAGTAGGACCCTGCACCCACCACACGCAAAATAGGCGCCTTGTCGTCGAGTTGCGGACACCAGCCCGTTACACCAAGTACCAAGTACATAATACTGTTTTTTTATTGAAGAAAGTGGCATTAATATAAAATATAATATATGCCTGTTTTTTACCGTGTAGAAGAAATGAACCTTTTGTCTAATTGCGCAGAGGTCAAAATCATCAAGATCTTTCTTTGGTCGACCTTTCCTATGTTTACCAGGTGTAGAAAACACGCCATTATTTTTTTCACCTTCTTCAACAATTTTTCTTATGGTATTGACGGATTTACCTAAAATAAATACCAAACATACACAAATATACAAAAACACCAATTTATTTGAATTTTAAGTCTTGAAAGAATCAAAAATATTAAGTCAACTTATAAATGATACGTAAACAAAACCTTAGTTACTATGTTGTCAACTAAACACAAAAACTCGTTAATTGTATATTATAAGTAGTGCAAAGTGCCTAATTCGACATGTACAACGTAATAATAATTGAATAATTTGCATAAATACTGTCATATCGGTTGTTCTCTGATAAACATTGTTAATTTCAAACAAAATTTGTCCCGCTTGAGATTCAGCCAAACATCGTAAAAGAACTTGGTATATCACTGTTCTACCACTACTACGAATCGTTTTGTTCATTTTATAATAGCAAAACAAGCAACAACCGTACGAGAATTTACAGAACTTCGTATAAAATTACTCAGCGCATACAGCAATAACACAAAAGCCAAAGAGAATTTAAGCACACAAAAGCTACTGGTTATTTCAGTTATTTGACACCACTGACATTTTTAATAGTGTTGCCACAAATATCTTTTTTTAGTTCCAGTTTTCACCGCGTCATACTCTTTCTTGCCAAGCTGTATCACTCATCGCTGCTACTCAGCTGTGGTGCCAGATTAGACGATTTTCGCCATTTATGCTACTTCGAGTGGTAGCGTGGCAATTAAAAAAGTGATCGGCGACTAGGCGCTATTTAGGCTATTTTTGAAATAGGAAAAGGCGATTTTATGCTACTTAATAAAATGTCTGGGGAATTTTATTACAAGCTTGATTGGGGATTTTGTGGGGAATGGAGTTTCAAAACAACTCATTTGGAGGTTTGAGTATTTCTACGTGTGGGGAATTGGAGGAATAAGAGAATTCATAGCAAAATTGCTTGGGCGACTACTTCTAACATCCATAAATTAGCGAATTTATTTCACAAAAGTCTGGCAATACTGTACTCAAGTGTTTTTGTGTGGATTCGCTCTGGGCCTTTTGGAGGGAAAAGTGTCGTTTTTATTTTGATTTTCAATTATTTTGTGAAATCTAGTTTAAAGTGGAATAGGATAGTGCTATTGTGCTTTAATCGAAGATTAAAACGCGAAATTATACGAATCTCGAACTAAAATACCCGTATCGGCCCGTTCTAAGGAATCCCGAGTCAATCCAAGCACTTCTCTCTCAATCTTTGTGGTGGCCATATCTACAGAAATATAATTAAACGTTTATGTTTTTGGCTGAAGGTCTTTGTTTCCATGGCCAGCAATAATGTAAGAAAAAAAGAAACTACATAGGGAAGTATTCTTGTGAAGTATTCCACAGACTACTTAGTGAACTACGTAAGTATTCTTTGATATAGGTAGGAGAAAAAATGGCGGGTTTTAATAGTTACATTTGAAAAAGCGCGGGAAAGCTCGATTTAGGCGGGTTAATTTTTTCGGCTTAGAAATTGAATATTTAATAATAATTGTAATTAGGTGGTCAGGAGTGTAGTATTTGTGTAAATACTATTTATTTGATTGTATATATTGTTTTTTGTGTAAATAGTCATCATCATCTGGTGAGTTTTATCATTTTTCCTTTCGCCTAAAATGGACGAGCCCCCTGATCCAGGGGGCACAGTCCCCGCAGTTGGTAGAAACGTGATTATTGCCTCCAATGATTCCAGTATGGACACGGACCATACTGATAACTCTCTAAAAGGAAGAAAACGTATTCGGCAGCGTAAAATTTGCAAACATTGCAATAAGAAAAAACGTAAGCATAAGTCTCAATCGGACAATGGATGTGGTTGTTCAGATAGCGACATTTGCGGTAGCAAGTTTAATAGTACTACAGAAGTTTTCTTAACGCCCCCATCATCTTCCCCGGTTCAGCCTGTTGCTGCTCCCATACCTACCTCTTCTACGAATACTAACACTACCCAGAAAGAACAGGATTTGCCAGGCTGCCGATTGTTTGAGCATCAAGATATCTCTCCGTATGTAGTACATGTACAAAGATTAACCACTTCCTTTAATGACGGAACCTCTATACACCCAGTTCACTTTGGCAATTTTCTTAAAAAGAATGGTTTTAAAAACATAATTAATGGTAGTGTGAAAAAGATTGGCAGGAACAGAGTTTCCCTATCCTTCTCAGACTTCCAGAGCGCTAATTTTTTCTTGAATGACACTAGTTTGGTAGCTAGCAATTACAAAGCTTTTATACCTACCTTCAGCATTACCAGAATGGGCCTAGTTCGTGGAGTTCCTGCAGACCTAACCCCCGAAGAAGTGAAAGAAAGTATGTCAGTTCCTATTGGTTGTGGAGATATTGTTAAGATAAGACGTTTAAACTATAAGGTGACTGTTGACAATCAAACTACGTGGAAACCCTCCCAAACTGTAGTTGTTACCTTTGATGGGCAAGTTTTACCAAAAAGAATATTTATGTTTTATAATGCTCTTCAAGTAGAATTGTACATCTTTCCAACTGTCCAATGCTATAATTGTTGTCGGTATGGACATACAAAATTACAATGTCGTTCTAAGCCTCGATGTTTTAAGTGTGGGCAGGATCACTCAGGTGAATCATGTTCTGTAGATGAAGGTGACGCTCAGTGCTGTCACTGTTCTGGGTCTCACTTAGCTACTAGCAAGTCATGTCCAGAATATGAAAGGCAGAGGCGTATAAAAGTGTCTATGGCTCAAAATAGTATTTCTTATTCTGAAGCTTACAAACTTCATCCCGCAGTGACAAAGCCTTATGCTGATATTCTGGCTTCTCCACCTCCTCCACGTAGTTCTTTTACTTCCACTTCTCATAGTACTAATCCATCATCTTACAAAAAAACTGTGTTTTTAAAACCTAAAGACCCACCAAAGCAACGAACAGGCTATGATCAGAAAGCTCATAATGAGTTTGCTAAGGAATATAATATGACCAATGAAAATTCTAGAGGAACAATGTTCAATTTTATTAATAATGATGGCCGTCAGCTTTCCATAGCTGATATTATATTATCTTTGATAAATCTATTATCCCAGTCTAATATGATTGTACCGTCCAACGTTGCTTGCTTAACTCAAAGTTTAAATGAAAACTTTAACATTCACTCCCAACGCAACGGTAATACAGTGGAATTGCCGAAGCATAGTAAATAAAAAAATCTGACTTAATATATATTGTAAATAAATTTAATCCTTTTATTATTTCTTTATCTGAGACCTGGCTTAGACCTGAGTTCAGGTTTAAGATCCCAGGCTTTTCCTGTCTTCGCGAAGACAGAACTGATGGGCATGGCGGTGTTGCCTTGCTCATTAGCAATTGTTATCCCTTTTCTTTAATTAATCTTCCTTCTCATAGTGATGACTATTCAGTCATTGCTGCTTCTGTAAATAATATTTCTTTTGTTCCTATTTATGTACCTCATCCAACTACCTTAATATTAAATCAAATTAATAATCTGTTTTCTATTCTTCCCAAACCATGCTTAGTCATGGGTGATTTTAATTGTCAACATCAAGTATGGGGAAGCTCCTTATCAAATTGCTATGGAGATCAAATACTTGACATATTAGACACCAACAATCTTTCCTTATTGAACACTGGAACTCCTACTCGCCTTACTGACCCCAACAACTCTGTTAGTGCTATTGACCTTTCAATATGTTCTCCTAGTCTATCACTTTCCTTAACATGGCAGACCTTGACATCGACCTTTGGTAGTGATCACTTCCCCATAGTCATTACTTTTCCATTTCAGAGTAAAACGAACTTGAAATACAAGTCTAACTATAGATACAACTTACAAGATGATAAATGGGATCAATTTAAAAAGCTTATTAAATCAAAGATGTCAACTCTACCCGATATAAACTGCAATAATGTCATAGAAAATTCAAATGCTTTAGCTTTGTTAATTACTCAGTGTGCAGATGTAATTTTCCCTATTAAAAACAGTTATTCAAACCATATCCCCTCCCCTGTCTGGTGGGATGAAGAATGTACCTCAGCTGTTAAAAGGCGTAAAGAGGCTGAAGAACGATATCGATATGGTATGACTATCGAGAACTTTGAGTCGCTCAAGTTAATTATGTCTGAAACAAAAAAGACTCTCAAAGAGAAGAAGTTTCAAAGCTGGCGTAGATTTTGTGATTCCATCAGTCCCAGTACCAACTCTCCGTTGTATGGAACATGATACGTCGATTTAGATCTGCCTTTAAAGATTCCCCTTTAAGAAACTTACCTCTTGATATTGCTGAACAGTTCATTGATAAGTTAGCCCCTCCGATAGCCCAACAACAAATAGTTCTTGGTAAAGTTTTAGTTTCAAATGATGAATCAGGGTTAAGTTTGCCATTTTCGTTGAAAGAATTGAGAGGCGTTTTGTCTAATACTGTAGACTCTGCTCCTGGTAGTGATGGAATTACTTATTCCCTTTTATCTAATTTGGATGATTCTGCCCTTTCACTTCACTTCACTTTTTATTTTTATGGCTCCATCAATATGAGAACTGATGATTTTGCCAATGTCACAGTTGAAAGAAAAAAAACGAAACAAAAAAAAAATTTTCGCTAAGCTCTAATAGGACATTAACCGGTGTTGGTAAGTTGGACTACGGGAGTACTCAGTTGAGAATGTAAAACAAAACAGCAAAACAATATTTATAAATATATGTTATTTAAGTGGATAAATTTACATAGAGTAACAATATGGGGGGAGAACACTAAAGTTAAGAGGTTGTTTATGTTAATGGGGCGGGGGAATTTTGGAGAAAGTAAGTTATAAAGTGGAACAGCAATATTAGGACAATTGAAAAAAATGTGTTCCAAGGTACCGTCTTCTAGGCCGCACTCGCACAGAGAGTGATCTCGAACTCTGATTTTACGCAAAAATACAGGTGTGCAAACATGGCCTAAGCGCAAACG
This sequence comes from Hyposmocoma kahamanoa, assembly GCF_003589595.1. NCBI lineage: Eukaryota > Metazoa > Arthropoda > Insecta > Lepidoptera > Cosmopterigidae > Hyposmocoma > Hyposmocoma kahamanoa. Next base: position 5,339,511 of record NW_020653719.1, on the reverse strand, counting down.
AATAATAGTGGAAGTGATGTTTTTAGGCAAATCGCGACGTTTAAAAAACCAGGGTTTAGTGGGTAGATTTGGTTGGAGATTACCATAGTGTCTACCAACAGTTTGTCGTGATTCCTGCCAAAGGACCGACCAGGAGGCTAGCATTTGGGGTTTGGTCATGGCGAGTAGATCTCTGGGAAAGCACTTACAGTATTTGCATACGCCAATTCTTGTCGCATCCTTTGCAAAGGCGTCTACTGCTTCGTTGCCACTAATCCCACTGTGACCGGGAATCCAGGCCAGAGTTACCTCAATTCCCGCACAATGACATCGGTACAGAGCTTCCTTAATTTGGAGGGTGATGGAGAAATTGTCTTTGGAATGAAACGGTAGCTTAATAATGTCTTGGAGGCAACTTAGTGAGTCTGAGAAAACCAAACATTTATTAATTTTATGGGACTCAATATATAAAATGGCTTCGAGTATTGCAATTTATTCAGTATTTATTCTGCCCTTTATTATTATTTACAGTTGATTAACACATCCATGTTGACAGGTGAAATTTCGCCATCTTGGAAAAGCCAGATAGTGTTACCAGTTTTGAAACCAAATAAAAAACCAACAGAAAGCTCATCTTACCGTCCCATTGCCTTGTCTTCTGTCTTAATCAAAACTGCTGAAAGTTTAGTGAAAACCCGGTTGGATTGGTATGTTGAACATAACAATTTGTTGCCCAATAATCAGTACGGATTTCGAAAAGGTAGAAGCACTATGGACTGTCTCTCTATATTTACAACAGATTTAAGATTAGCTTTTTCGATCGGTAATTCTATTTTAGCTGACTTTTTAGACATCAGTTCGGCATATGATACTTAATGTTCTTTTTCCAATTTTAAAAACAAAATTAGATTGTTTAAAGGTTCCACCATTATTATCTAACTTCATTATAAATTTATTAAACAATAGAACTATTAATGTTATAAATGATGAATATTCTTTACAGAGGACAATAAATAAAGGTCTTCCGCAAGGTTCTGTTTTGAGTCCCATACTGTACAACATATACACTCATGATTTAGACAGGTATTTAGGTAATGGAGTTTCTATTTTACAATATGCTGACGATGTTCTTTTATATGTTGAATCTAATCTAAGTGACCAAGCCGTGAATGTACTATCAAATAAATTGACATTGTTAAAGTGCTGGTTAGATTCGAATGGTCTAGAGTTATCTGCTAGCAAAAGCTCCATTGTGTTTTTCTCAAGGCGTAAAGTTCATCCTGCAATAAATGTTTCTTTTAATAATAACCCAATCCCTGTTGTTGGCGAGGTTAAATATCTTGGTATTCTTTTTGATTGTAAAATGAATGGATCTCCTCATTGTGATTATGTTGTTAATAAATGTGAAAAAGTTCTTAACATGCTTAGATGTTTATGCGGGGTCTGGTGGGGCAGCCATTCGTACTCTTTAAAACTGCTATATAATGCTCTGATTAGGAGTATAATTGACTATGGATCTTTTATGCTGGAGCCATGTGTCTTGTCTAATCTTAAAAAGCTAGATAAGATTCAGTCGAAGGCCCTCAGAATAATAACCGGTGCTATGAAATCAAGTCCGATAAATGCGATGCAAGTGGAGTGCGTTGAACCTCCGCTTGCCCTTCGTCGACAGTTTTTGGCTGATAAATTCTTTTTCCGCATTATCCAATTTAATCGTCACCCTTTGCTGCAATAACTTGAGCTATTAAACAATCTAATAAATACACCTGGTTATTGGTCTCACAAAAGTACTCCTTGCCTTATAAATAGTTTTAGAAAGTATCTTACATTACAAGCTCCAACTCATAGTTTTGTCACTCACCCATTATACGGTAGTAATTATGAATGCCTTATTTTGCCCCCTGACGTCTGTTTTGATTTTAGTGAAGTTAATAGACGTTTTGCTAACGCTTCCTTTAACTTTAACTTAGATATTAATTGGCATTCCTACAACCATATTTTCACTGATGCCTCTAAACTAGATAACTCGGCCGTAGGAGTGGGTGTTCTTCATTCTCAATACAATATCATTCAAAAAACAAAGCTTCCTCCTGAAACATCCGTTTTCACTGGTGAATGCGTAGGTCTTCTTAAGGCAGTTGAATACATTCTCTTAATAAAATTACATAAAACAATAATATTTTCTGATTGTAAAAGTGCTCTGCAGTCATTATGTAAATTCCCTTTTAAATCAGGTAACATTTTCCCAATTATTTGTCAAATTCGTGAAGCTCTTTACAAGTGCCATTCAAAGGGTCTTTCTGTATTATTTGTGTGGATACCAAGTCACAGTGATATTAGAGGTAACGAGAGAGCCGATATCTTAGCTAAAGATGCAATAAATAACGGCGATGTAGATTTATATAGAAACTTTGCTCATGACTTGGCTACACTACCTGCTATTTACCTTAAAGAATCGTGGCAAACTGTCTGGGAAACAAGCAGTAAAGTTACGGGCAGATATTTTCGTGATATACAGTCCGACATCCCTGTCAAACCTTGGTTTTCGCGTATACATTTTGAGAAACGTGTTACTTCAATCATTACAAGAATGAGATTAGGACATACTTGCTCAACTGAACATCTTGCTAGACTTAATATAATATCTGATTCAATATGCGAATGCGAACAAGACATTGGCAGTCTGAACCACCTTTTCTTTTCCTGTCCGAGATATGACCGTGCTTCATTTTTTCAATCTATAATTTCTTTACAAATTCCTTTACCAACATCTATTCCTCTGTTATTATCGTATAATAGTTATTCCGTTTACAATGTTTTGGCTCAGTTTATAAGGAAAAATGATATTAAAATTTAGATTATTATTTATTCAATTATCATTATTTTCAGCTATTATCATCTCATTTCCTTTCATAATTTCCATCCCTCATTGGTTAGATTTACTTATAAATATACTACCTATCCTATCCTATTGATCACCTTTCCAAAATTCCGTTTGCTTTTATTTTTATTCCGCGATTTCCTTTCCCCGTTTTTAATTTCATATTAATATCCATAAACCCAACCAAAGTTCCACAACAACAACTGCCACGCTGAAATCTCAAGAAGCAAGAAAATATCAATTTGGAAGAATTATCAAAAATTTGCAACTCAGTGGAAATTGCATATGGCCAAAGGCTGGACGCCATAGTGCCAAAATATAAGAGAAAAAAAAAAAGTTACATTTTTATACGTTTTAATTTTTAGTTCGTGTATAATACGTTGTGCGTTTCTTGATTATTTGTTACCATTAAGCTGATGGCTCTGAAGCCAATGCTTTATAAATAAATAAATAATAAATAAATGTTTTTAGTGTGGATTCGCTCTGGACCTTTTGGAGGGAAAAGTGTCGTTTTTATTTTGACTTTCAATTATTTTGTGAAATCTAGTTTAAAGTGGAATAGGATAGTGCTATTGTGCCTTAATCGAAGATTAAAACGCGAAATTAACGAATCTCGAACTAAAATACCCGTATCGGCCCGTTTTAAGGAATCCCGAGTCAATCCAAGCACGCCGCCTCAAATTGCCTATCCTCTTTGTGGCGGCCATATTTACAGAAACATATTTAAACTTCATGTTTAGGCTGATGGCTTTTGTCAAAGCCTTAATAAAATTAAAAAAAAAAATTTTTAGTGTTTTCAAGTGGGAAATTAGGAATAATCTGTGTCTGTGACCGAAATCGTAAATGATGTTGTGTTAATGATAAGTTAAACGTTTCTTGAGGGAGCATAATCAATTTATATATCCAAAATGATGCCTGGAAGGATAGGCAACTTGCCAATTGCATCAGAGAACCCTTTAGGACTGTCGTGGCATGATTCAGCTTGGATACCGTTATTGAATCCCACAAACATTATGGATTATTTTTCAGAAAGATCTAATCCTTTTTACGATCGAACGTGTAATAATGAAGTAGTAAAAATGCAGCGCCTCAGTATGGATCAATTGCAGTACGTAATTAATTCGTATTTAATATTTTATACTTTTGCAAGGAGTAAACAAGTAATTGGCCGTTTCAGAAACATGACTGGATTGGAATATATACTTCTTCATGTACAAGATCCGATTCTTTACGTAATCCGGAAACAGCACCGCCACGGACCGAACCATGCGACTCCACTGGCGGACTTCTATATTATTGCAGGAATTGTGTATCAGGCACCAGATTTAGCCAGTGTATTGAATTCTAGAATTGTAAGTAATTGACATCTTTAAATGTATTGGCACTGTTTACTGTATTAGCTTTCGTAATTCTCAGTTATGTGCATGTCTTATACCACTATCATTATACATTACATGTAGAGCTCCTTGTGAAAGAGTTTGTCCAGGGAAGTACTGCCACCTTGCATATTTCTGCCGCTAAGCAGTAATGTGGTCATTACTGTGTTCTGGTTGAAGAGTAAGGGTGCTGGTGAAATTACTGGCACATTGGACTTCTCATCTTATATCTTAGGGTGACAGGTGCAGTAGCAGTGCCCCTTAGATCTCTGCAATTGAAAGCTTACCACCAGACACGCAACTTGTTCATGCTGTCACTTGATTTTATATGTTAAGAAAAAGAAATTATGTGAAAGTTTTAAAGATTTTTATTCTATCCGCATTGGAATTACCTCGACAAAGATAGCCCCAATAGAAGTGATTGTACTAATAAAATAACTATTGAGTCAGGTATTCTTTCAAATTTTCAAGTTTTTTTTAAAGTCTATTTGTAGTTTTGACATTATGTGTGTTTTATTACTTATGTTTGAACAACTTTATTTCTGCCTCGCCATTGTTCAAACCTGCGTACGACAGCATATGGTTTAGATTTCATTGTTCAAAAATAATGACTTAGTTCTAGTACTGCAATTCTAGAATTAATCATTCCTTTATCAAGTTCTTAGGATTTCGCAATTGTCACAAATAGTAAATGAAACTATGTAATGAATCTAAATCGCATATACTTGTGTTTTCAAACAAATCAACCATGACCATGGGACTTGTAAAGAACCCAAAATGGTGGTTTGATTGAAAAAAACAGATATTTTAGAATAATATCTCATAGGATGTAATCAACAAAAAGTTAGTGACATGGCAAGGTAGGTAGGTAGCTGAAGAGTCGCATAAAACTATTAATACCTAAATTGAAAAGGTGTTTATTGTTTGGACCATTACCCGTTAGGGCGGCAGTTAGAGTGCAAAGCTCTTGCCTTTTAAGTTTAATTAATTTTCGAGATAGACTGGCATTGAGCATTGGGAGTGCTTCCCTCGCCTGTCTACAAACCATAAGGGTGGTCCATGTATTATTATGTGAAAAGTTTGTACCTTTGTGTATAGTTGTTCTGGACCATTGATAGGGGAGGGACACTATGGGTTCTGGTCCTACAGTGTCCGTCTCCGACCCTTTTCTGGCTAGTTCATCTGCTGCGTCATTGCCACGTGAGCCGCTGTGTCCTTTAATTCACTGTAGAGTTACATGGTTTTTGTATACATACCTCCATGAGTGCTTGATGGCATTCGTAAATGAGCCCTGAGTTTATGTCATAGCTGTTCACTGCTTGAAGTACTGACATACTGTCGGAGAGTATTCAAATGGAGAATTCTTTACTCTTCTCGTTATGATTGCTTCTGCCGCCAACTTGATGCCCATGTATTCAGCCTGGAATACTGTGTTGTGGTCACCAAGCGGTGTTGATATCCTGATATTGAGGTCTTCTGAGAATACCTCAGTACCTGTTCCTGAATTTGCTTTAGATCCATCAGTGAAGACTCGGACCTTTCTGGGGTTCAGTCCTTCGTTGGGATCTTCAAACTATTGTATCTTGTATTTTTTGTCAAAGATGTATTGTTTTGGGATCCTATCCACAACCGCCTCCAGTAGCGGTTCCTCATTGACAGTCTTGTAAGGGATTTCTGTATGTGGGGTCCTCATGTGCTTCCAAAGGCCGGCTCTGTTTAGACGCACTGCTGTTGACGCCGCTTCCTGTCTGATGGGAGGGAGGGGCCGCAGGTCCAGCATCGCTTCGAGGGCCGCAGTTGGAGTTGTTCTCATGCAGCCGGTTGTCGCCATGCAAGCGATTCTTTGGAATTTGTCTAGCTTGTCGATTGCGGTCGTCACTTTGGTTCATGGCCACCATACTATCGCGCCGTAACTGATCATGGGTCTTATCACCGCTGTGTAGAGCCATAGTGTTATCTTGGGTGAAAGTCCCCATTGTTTACCTACCATTCTATGGCACTGCCAGAAGGTGATAATAGCTTTTTTAATTTTGTTGTCCAGATGTTTGTTCCAGTTCAACTAGTTGTCCAGTATTACTTCCAAATACTTGACTTTGGTTGATATCTGTAGTTCTGTACTGAAGAGTTTGGGTAGTCGGTAGTTACCTAGTAGTTGTTTGTTTGTAAACATTACTAGTTCCGTCTTTGTTGGGTTTACCGATAGTTCGTACCCTGCACCATCTTTCCACAATTCGGAGAGCAGCTTGTGTAATGTCGCAGAGTGTATTGGCATAATTTCCTGTTACCAGTATTGCTATGTCATCAGCATATCCTACTGTATAGAAATGTTCTTTGTTTAGTTTAATGATATGGTCATTTACGACCATGTTCCACATCAGAGGCGACAGTACCCCTCCTTGACAGTACCCCTTCGCTACTATGGCCCATGGGGTCTCATGTGCTGTTGTTTTTATTGTTCTTTGTTTCAGCATGTTGCTAATCCAGCTAATTAGCACTTCATCTTCTTCGTGTCTTCTCAGTGCTGATTATATGCCGGAGAAGTTGGTTTTATCGAATGCTCCTTCAATATCTATAAAGGTACCTAGGCAGATTACTTTGTCTTTGAGGGCCACTTCTTTCTTGCCCATAACGGCATATAGGGCTGATTCAGTGGATTTGACTCGGTTGTATGCATGTTGGTTTCCGTGTAATGGTATGTGCTTAAGCGCTCCATCCCTCAGTTCTCTGTTACATAACCTTTCTAATGTCTTTAAGAAGAACCATGTGAAGCTGATTGGTCTGAAGGACTTCGCGTCAGTGTAGTCGGCTTTTCCTGGTTTCGGTATAAATATGACTTTTACCTCTCGCCAGCTGTGAGGCACATAGCTGAATGCTAGACAGGCCCGAAAGATATTGACCAGGTGCTGGACCAGTGTGTCCCCGCCCCATTGTAGGAGTGCGGGGAATACTTCATTTTGGCCCGGAGCTTTGTACGGTTCAAAGGTGTTTACTGCCCATTTCGTCTTTTCGTATGTTACTACTTGTTCAGCGTACCGCCAGTTATGGATCGATGTGATGTAGTTCATTTCTTCGCACCTGTCCTCTTGGACGAACCTACATCTTGGGAAATGTGCTTCCAGTAGAGTTCTTTTCGTTTCCGCAGGGGAAGTTGTGTATGTGTTCTATTTTGCGTATTGAACCTAGCTCAGTTGAATTTGAGTTGCCTAAAATTTTCCTTATTCTGTTTGCTTGTGCACAAGACGTGATGTTCGCGCAGTAGCCTCGCCATGACACGGTGCTCCTGAACCGTATGCACTTTTTTAGTCGGGATTTGGCCGTCTTGTAGTTTTCCCAGTCCTCATCCGCGAATGTGTTCATTGCTCTATTGAAGCGTCTCCTTACCCTTCTTCGAAGCCTCTCAAGCTCAGGCCCCCACCAGTGTTGGTTTTGCCGCGGGGCTGAGTCATTCAGTGGGCATGCGGAGTTATAGCAATATGTTTGATGTTAGTTCTTTAACCTGTGTTTCTGTCCGCGCTGTGTCCAGCAGTCTTTCCTGTGCCACCGGTTCCCCCAGGCTCTGGTGTAGTTTGTCCGTGTATAGTTTACAATCGGTTTTTCGGGTATTCCGTTTCGGTTGTTGTTCTTTGATGGCTGTTTCTAAGCTGAATCTTATCCGTTAGTGGTCCGAGAAAGATGCTTCTTCGGACACGTGCTAGTTGTGGATAAGGTCCACTGCTCCTTCTGACGCTAGGGTTAGGTCTATAATAAATAGTTGTACACCTTTTATTTATAAAAGTTGGCACTATACCTTTATTAAGGATTTGAAGGTTAGTTGTGAATAACTATTCTGTTAGGTTCTTACCTAACAGAATACTTATTCTCTACCTATCTATCATTTGCGAGTTCCAAGCCCCACAACAGTTGGTGGGCATTAGTCAGTAGCCACGACGATATTCTGGTCGTTCTGCTCGCAGTAGTTGATTAGTTGTACCATTTCCTGCGGTGGTGGCACATCAGTCTCCGCCACTTTATATTGAGGGTGCAATGGAAATACTTATTTAGGATTTTTTCATCAATTTCTATTCAAAATGCGGTTGTCTGTTCCCACTATATCTTTTTAATTTGTGGTTTGTTCATTAAGTTGTATCTAGGTCTGCTATTTATTTTTCTTTCTTTTTTCACTATTGAATAAATGGCACGAATTGTATTTGTAAGTAGGGTACATTATATTGACGAAAATGAATGGAGGGTTTGGACTGACAGATACGAAAAAAAAATCGACAGTGACAAACTCTGGGTTTATTATAGAATGGCCGCTTTTATGTACATTGAAGGGAAAGTATTATTTGGGGGTTGTGGCACAACAAGCAGGAAAGGATTGCAGAAATTGTCCATTAGGAATTCTTTGACATAACTGAATCTATGAGATAATTTGTAGCTTCGGTGTTGCATGAATAAAGGAGCAACTAAAACTATTAATACATACATATGGAACGAAGTAAATCACAACTTTTTCTGTATCAAAGCTTGAAGAATGAATTGAAGAATTGTGACTTAAGAATAAGGTTACCCCACGCATGGAAAATAAAACATTATAAATAAGTATACAATGGGATGGGGTTTTTTGTCTTTCAGCTATCAGCTGTCCATCACTTACAATGTTCCTTTGAGGAAACTATGTCCTACTCCAGGTACCATCCTAGCAAAGGATATTGGTGGGACTTCAAAGCAATCAAAGGATTGGGACCTTACAACTCTAGCCAGTCAGCTCCTAAGGAGGTGGTAAATACACCTAAGGAAGAACCTTCTACTTTATTTCAACGGCAAAGAGTTGACATGTTATTAGCCGAGCTAGTGAGACAGTTTCCTTTACCTGTAACTCAGCCCGCACCAAGTCAGGTATAGTGTTCAAATCTTTATTAAAAATATGCAATTATTTACTTTGTAAGCTAGATGGGTTTGTATGGAGTTGTTGATGTTTTCTGCCGGTTTGTCATCTCTGAATAGTTTGATCACTTTAACAAGTTAGGTGTTGAAGAAACTACATACCTACCCAAGATATAGTTTAAAGTAGGTTTTTCATTGCAGACCAATGGAGTGACAGTAAAAACAGAAAATGCAAATGATAAAATTAATGAGAAACCTGGAGAAAACGTAGGCAATGTGACGATAAAACAAGAGCCTGTGGACTCTAGCAACTCTGAATTAACAAATGGAAACCTCCAACATGACATTAAGACTGAGATTAAGCAAGAAAATATGAAGCCTCCTCCAGAGAAAAAACCCAGATTGTGAAAGTGAAAACGGCGACATCATTGAAGGCTGACAATCTATTTATGGATTGTGAAATAGTGGCGCTGTAATTACAAAGGATTTGATGGGTGATTGAAATGCTGCATAATAAGCAGAGATTGAAATAGGCAGAGCATACGAGAGCAATTTGATAAGGCCGTGACTTTGACAAGCAAAATTTTTTTCAATTATAGCTTATTTTTGTACATTATCTCCTTTTAACTTTATTCACCTTGACCAACAATATCCCACTCCTTCAACCCATCAAAAAATATTTTTTGTCAAACTGAAAAAGTCTCTACTTTAATCAAAATTAAATATATGTAAAAAAGCCAAATTGGAGTCCAAATCTGGTGAATATTGGGGGTGCCAACAGTTCGCATCGTAATGCGACAAGTTTTGATGTCCTGATTGCATATGAGAAACTGAATACTCGAAATTCGAAATTCTGTTAAAGTTAATTCTGCGAAAGTCTCCGTCTTGCTAAAAATATCGACCAAACCTATTATAACTTTTTCTATTTTATTTTTGGGCTAATTTAAAAAACAAGTAACGTCACTTGCTTAGTAAAAAAGTCTCCGTCTTGCTAAAAATATCGACCAAACCTATTATAACTTTTTTTATTTTATTTTTGGGCTAATTTAAAAAACAGGTAACGTCACTTGCTTGGAGTTCTAATAATAAATAAAAATAAATTGCGAAAATAATTTTTATTTATCCTTAAAGTTGCGTATTTATAATACCACTCTCGTACATTATCTAAATTTCTAGTAAGTCTGTGGATAGTACCTCTCTCTGAAATTCTAGACCTATTTAAACTTAATACAAGTCATATTTTTACTGTTAGAAAAATTCTAAACACTTGTGTAATTTCTAGTTACACATCAAATTAAAGAGTAAAATACGACACAATAATTCCATGATTTCAGCAGGAGATACGATTCACTTTATGTTACTACTTCTTTGATTGAAGTTAGGTTAGCAGATTCCCCCGGATTAACAAAAAAAAAAAAAAGGTTTATATAATAAATTAAATTATACCTCTGCGTATTCCGATCTTGCGATAAGATAAGCATGATAAAAAATTAGATTAATTTCTAGAGTGAGAATAGTTTGCATTAACATTTGACATCATGGTCAATCATCAAGGGACATCTAAATTGTCAGCCTTTAATGAAATAACATTTGTTGTTGATACACAATGCCACTGTTTATTCTTTATTTATATGAACAATGATATAAACATAAGGGATAAAACAGTATTTTGTAAATATTATTGTGGGATTTTAAATGATATTTTCATTTACTTTGCAGTCATTCACCACCCGTAAACATTTTTGATTTTTAGTAATCTGTAGAAATTTTTGTAGCATCACCCTTCTTCAGTATTTTTATCTATGTTAAGTAGTCTGTTATTTGTCTCCTTTTGCAGATTGTACAAATTAGTCACACTGTCTTGTACCAGTATGTTGTTTAGACATATTTGGCAGTTTATTTTCCTCTGGTCTTGCAATACCTCTTTTGGATATTTGGATGGCTGAACACTGTAAATATATTAATGAATTATTATATGTACGTAGTTGATAAGCCAAAAAGAGACAAGTTACTTGTGGTACTTGCATTGTCTTTAAGTGTCAAAGTTCTTGTTGTCAGTAGAAGTATGTAGTTTTTGAAATACATAATTGCTACATGGTAATTGTACAAAAAACTGTCAATCATCAAATTGTTTGAAATTGTCAATAATTAATAAACTACATATACATTATTAATACCTGTGTAATGCTTCTTTTAGTCCTAATGCGAATCCAGAGCTATAGCCTAATGTGTACCCTTTGTCAAAACTTGACTGGAATGAAGCCTCTTTCCCATCAACTGCTCCGTCCATGTATCCAAGCTAATAAATAATAAAGATTTACGTTAATGTGTTACTTTTTTTGTTCTCTGATAGTGTGTATAATGTTAGTAATACAAATATAGACACCTTAGAACTGATTTCATTTAAATTGTTCCAGAAATTTTCCCAAAACTAAATTGAAAATCGGATAGTCAATGGGTTTGGCAGCACGACAGGCATCCAACCCATTCGTAAATCAAAACCAGAATACCTTTTTTTTTTTTCTTATTTCTCTTGGCTTTTCGCGGTAAGAGTTTTAGCCACTTACAGTGTTTTGACTATCTTGTTTTTTAAAACGGAAACTTTTCCATTTCATGGAATTCACTATTTTAGCAAACCCTGGACACTCCATACGACAGTCGAAAGTTATTTACCTACTACTACCACATTCAGCAAGGCGCTATATGCACACGCGCAAATATGTGCGTGAATGCCAGGGTTACCCATCACTTTCTCGTACCATTACATGGTCAGAGCGGCAACATAGCGAAAATTCTAACGCGAAACTGTTATCTATAATTCTATTAATAGAATCCTAATAATTACGCCATGTTCATCACGTATTTATATCGATATAATATTATATTTTTCATTAATTTACTAACTAGAATAATTTTGAAGATTTATTTAAAAAACGTATTAAAAGCACTTAAAATGTTATCTTTTGGACAGGTACTTTTAAATAAGGTAACCAAGATAGGTATTTGAAAATGCGTGTCCCAAGTTTATCATAACCTAGTTAACAATTAGGTATATTCACTATATATTATTGGCAATACAAATTGAAAATTCGATAACCCTTGTTTATTAGGAACTTATGGCGTCTCATTAAATTGATATAATAAATCTGTATTGTATATTACTTTGCACTAAATAAATGAAGAAAACAATAACTGAATGAGTCTCAGATATAAGCTTTTTTTTAAGAGTGAAAACGGCTCGCTGATGGCCTTGTTGCCATTCAGTTAATGTGACCGTCAGTGTGCGGGGCGCGGTGCGGTATCTAAAGCTAGGGAGGGGCGGAGAGTGTCCATTCTCGTTACTTTTTGTTCTCTGCTTTTATAGTTTTCTCCGTCTACGGCGTAGAGGGTCTCTATAAATAATAAAAATCGTATAAGCGAGATAGATATATGCAGACATATCAGAGTAAACGAGAAAACAATATTACTTTTTGTCCCTTTCTACGTATGCGGTTTAGATTGTATGACTCAACGCTTGTTGAGTCCAGCAATCCTTCCGAGTGTTTTATGTGTTTGTGCTTTTAAGAAGTGTTTTACAAAGTTACTAACCGTTCCTTTGTAGTAATTGACAATTATTGCAGTTATATTTTAGGCTGTAAAAGCCGTATGGAACGAAAAATTCCCAACTTAACCTTTCACATGTAAGTTTTAATTTTTCATTACAATCAATGAATTTTCTTGTATGAATTACTAGTGAAATACTCTTACAAGCCTGGAATTTTACGATTTCATATATTTTACATGATATTTGAAGTGTTTTTCTTTATTGAAAGATTTTTGTTTGCATCGTATAAACCTCCTAAAATAAGAATATCTTACTTTTGTCAAATATGTCCATCTCGCTTCTACCAGCAGTGGTTATGATACGCGAGAAAGAGAGATCAAATAAATATACGTTATTTAATTATTATTTATTTTTATTAAATTAAATTAGACAGGCTGATTTTAGGGATACCGTACTTTTGCCACTGTCTTTTCCCCAATTTATTTATCATTTTAAATATTGTATTTTTTTTACTTTTCAATACTTTTTTAGTAGTCTTTTTTAAACGCTTGTTATTTTCTTTCTTACAACTGATTTCAAATAAATAACTGTCAGTTGGGTTTTAAGTGTGTTCCGATGTGACCTCCTTACATCATCATCCCACCTTTTCGTTTCATCACGATGTTTTCCTTCATCGAAAAGCTTATGATAAATTTCAAATTAACTTTCGCACAAATTCCGAGAAACTCAGAGGTGCGAGCCTGGATTCGACCCCACGACCCTCTGCTTGAAAGGCAGTAGGTCAAACCATTAGGTTACCACGACTTCATTTTCATTTCAATTTCTTTAACGGGGTAAAATTTTAAAAGTAGACAACCCAGAATTTATAGGTACTCTGTTGGTATCCCTTTTCAGTATACGCAAGAAGCTTCTCTATTCTTTTTTTTTATCCCTCTAAGGTCTACGGCGTGACGTCTTATTTCCAATTTCTTTTTTCCACGTTTTTATTTATTAAGCTTTGTAGACATGGGGAATAGCGTTACATTTCTATCGCCGTGACTGTCGTTCCGGTTCCAAAAAAATCACGGGGATAAATCACCGTGATTTTGTCACGACTGTTACTTCCGTGACCTTGTCACGCCTATAACTTACATCACGATAAACCCTTTTAGCCAGCGGCTTCTTTCTAATACTTATAGCCGTTTTTTATAGAATGATTTAAGTTTTTACTCCCTTTGTAATAAGTTTCAATTCCATTCAAAAAGTGGATTTTGTATTTAATGTAATTTTGTTTTTTACTTATTTAATGCGAATCTTTGGATTGTTAAAAATAGCAATAAAGTGTAATGTATGTAGAATACACAAAGTAGGTTATACATAAATATAAAATTACCAACTCTTCCTATAATAAAACAAATATACAAAAATATTTACGATTTTTAATAAATAGGTTTACAGTAACTGCTACAGATTTTTTTCATCCGCCCTTTCTAGTAGTAATAAGCACCTACGATCCTTGTGAGTGAGCAAAGAAAGTCATCCTATCTCACTCACTCCCATCGCCGAAATGGCCCGATTTGAAGAGAACTGCAACGAGTGGCGCGCTCAGTCACCACGGAACGGAGATCGCGCATTGTATCGAATACGTATGTCGTGATTTGAGTGACGGGGATAGCTATTGGAACGGAGGAACACCTATGTGACTTTGGAACGTCGGCGTCGTTCCTTCGGAACGAGTCACGGTGATTCTGTTTGACGGCGGATCATCGTGACGTTATTTATCACCCACCTCTAAAGCTTTGGCTACAATGGGCTTCAGCTTTCAAATTCTATACAAACACGGAAATCTCTCTTGAGTATCTGCTCGATAAAGATTGAAATCTTTGACTTCGTACGTTGTTTTTTTTTTATACAATAGCGGAAATCTTTCTGAATGCTGAAACCGCCCATTTTCTTAAGGTCTAAATCGTTGACGGATTATAGCATCATAGTTCTATTCCTTAGAATAATAACGCATAGAATGATAGTTTCATATCAAACGAACTGTCACAAATGAGGCAAAAATCAAATTCATGTAGGCGTAAGCAACTTGTATTTACGCTCGTCGGCACGCACACAAATATACAAATAATGATGCCATAGAATAACATTTCCCTCAAAAGTGGGGAAATTGTATCTTGCTTAACTCATCATTAAGTTACAAGGTGCCTACAGATTCGCTGGATTTTGTCGATCGACAATCTCGATCAGGTGCCTACAGATATGCTCGATTTTGTCGATCGTTACTGTTGATCGACAAAATCAAGTGACAGGAATTTTCAAAAATTTATTTTTGGTAATCCTTATGGAAATAGCATTTATATCTGAATACACGAAGGCGGACACGACTTTTCTCATTTCTAAATCCAAGATGGCGGACACGCAAAATGGGAATCGTTTTCGAGGTATTCGAGGTGCTCATCAAGAATATGGCATTTATTTCTAAATCCAAGATGGCGGACACGACTTTTGAAATAAATGCAATATGGGTATCATTTTCGAGGTATTTGGGGGTGCTCATTAGGAATGTAGCACTTATTTCTAAATTCAAGATGGCGGACATGACTTTTCAAATAATAGCAAGTTGGGTGTCGTTTTCGAGGTATTTGGGGGTGCTCATTAAGAATATGGCACTAATTTCTAAATCCAAGATGGCGGGCACGATTTTTCGAATAATAGCAAGTTGGGTGTCGTTTTCAAGGTATTTGGGGCTGCTCATTCCGAATGTAGCACATATTTCTAAATCCAAGATGGCGAAGAATTAGAAGAAGGAGAATTAGAAGTCTTGCCCGCTATCTTGTCTTCAGATATACATGCCATTTCCTTATGGTTTACCAAAAATACATTTTTGAAAAACCTACATGCGAGTTTAAGTGCGGCTATCGAATTTGAATATACATATAAATAGCCTGATATTATCTGTGGGTATGTTTACATGAAAAGTACACGATAACAATAAAGAACCTGAACCTGAAAGTTATTTATACACGATTTTGGAGAACTGACGATGACTTTTTAGTCAGTGTTAGTTCCCTGAAATAATTTTAGTTCAGGGAACTAATGAAGGCAAATACTAAATATATTTCGTAGAAATAGCTAACGTAAATTCCCGACAATATTGCCTATTCTCAAAAAATTACGTAATATAATTATTTTGAAACAGAATAGCAAAATGGGGAGAAAAAACCCGTTACTTTGCAACATTTTCGTATCTTGTTGCAACGAAATTAATTTTCTGTTTTAGTGAATATTTACATAAAAATACAAGTTGAAACGCGTTACTTCTTTGTGGAATGTGATGTTAGTGTCTATTTTATGTTTGTCTGATCTATTTTTAAACCCAATTACCGCACATTTCGTCATTTTTAGCAAAAATCTTTGAGCTGTTCGCGGTACAACTTGACCTTGAGCACTGACTGCCTGCTCGCTCATGTAGGCCTATACGGCCTCCTACAACTTGCCTCACTTAGCGTGTGCGGGCTAGGTTTCTATGCGTTATTATTCCAAGTTCTATTTATTCTATATCCATACATAATAATTTTGAGGTTATATTTTACAAATTTTCAAAAAATCGAAACTACACAGTAGAGGTCCCCTCTCCATACTGTCGTGCCCCATTTCGCTTCTCTTTCGACGTCAGCTGTTCAACCAAAGCACTGTCTTAACAAATCGAAAAATAGGAATTACTTTTTTCCTCTAGGAAGTGTCCATATAATCTTAACCTTTTATACTCACTTTGTTTATTGAAGCAAGAGCTCGTTGCCAAGTCTTAGTAGATAAATCATCACTTTCGTTGACCATGTTTCTTAATGAAATCACGAATTCGAAATTAATAAATCGAAAGCACGTTTCATTGCGTTTTTTTTCTTTTTCTTTATTTACCGGCCTGGTCGCATAGACTTAAGCCAAGTCTTTATTAGTAGCTACCTTGGGTACCTACCTATTAAAAAAGTAATCACTTTTCCACTTGATTATCTCCATAATATACTATACAGATTGCATAGTAACGATATACGAAAACTGAATTTATAACAGGATTATATTTTTTTGCAGGAAACTTCGAACGCGACGTGCGATTTTACTCCAGCATAATATTTTCTATTTATGGCATACAATATAACTGTTTTTAATGTAAATTATATAATAAACATGTTTGGTATTTTTTTTTCTTAACTTTTCCATGAAGAGTACCTATTCCTCTGATGACTCTGGTGAGAACGCCCCGACATGCTGATTTTGATTCAAATCGGAATCGAACCGATTGAGTAACCTCGTAATCAGATGGGTTTCCGAGCAAGAAGATGAATTGAAAAGATGAAAAACATGCAGCAGCAGCTTGATTTTGATTGCCTCTCCTGATCGGAAACTGCCTCTCTTGCGAGTATAATTGCGATTCACAACTTTCCGATCGGAAACTTTTCACATTTCAAATCGGAACATAGTTGATTTAACTCACAAATTAGAAAGATATAGTAAGAATCAGGTTCATCTTCTCGCTCGGAAACCCATCTGGGGGTCTACTCTCGACCTCCGTCCGAAACAATTACTGCCAAATAAGCAATACTTGACCAAATGAAAAGACGCGTGATGCGAATGAAGCTTCATAATACACTTCTTTTAATTTTGCCGAATATTACTTATTTGACAGTAATTGTATCAGACGGAGATCGAGAGTAGACCCCTAGGGTATTTCTATTATCGATATAAATAACTATGAGTTTCACGCCTAGTAATATTCAGATACAACGACAAGTAATTCTTAATATATAGTGTCAGATGAGGGTTGAGAGATTCTATTCTACACATCCTCAATTCTAATGTGGATTCTTCCCCTTACAAGACTCCATAACTACCCCTTACAGCTTGCTCATATCACCATAACGTTTCTTAGCCCCCCAGTCAATCCCTCAGAATGAGTGGGGTTCAGTTCTGTTCTGGTAAGAGTTCTAGTTCTACACTCACCTCCGGTTGCTCCATTGGAACAGCCGGAGCTTCTTTCTATAAGTTCTATTCTAAAACATACTAACTTTTCCTCTCCCATCCCATGTCTCTTAACAATATTCATTGTACTTACATGGTCTTACGCTCGATGTCGCTTCTCAGAGTTCATCACTTTTCTCACCTTGAATAAAACTCCAGCTCTCCAGCCAGACACGTGCGCGCTCAAAATTCTGGCTTCTCTTGTCACCGTCAATGTTTTAAACTCACCATTATATAACATGGCTGCCAACATTAGCAACATTAATTCTGTTCAAAGTTACCCGATTTCATCGAAGCTCGCGTTTGTCGCGACAATCCGATCGGTTCGATTCCGATTTGAACGAAAATCAGCATGCTGAACCGATTAAGTAAAAGTTATGTACCAAATGGGTCTTAAAGGGAATCGAACTCGGGGCCTATTCATCTAGCGTCCATAGCATACACACCAATGGGCTCATTCAGAATGAAGGTGCGGGTGCGGGTGCGCGGGTCTTGGCGTCTTCCCTTTCGAAGCGGCGACGAGCGGGTAGTAGCTTGGTCTAGCGTCTGTTTGCCACACGTCGAAATGGCAAACAGACGCTAGACCAAGGACTGTGAAATGTACGAGCGAACCTATCCAATAACTACCCGCGCGATTACAGAGCTCCTAATTAAGATCTGATTGTACCCGAAAAGACGTGAATTACTCGAGTCGATTTAGAATTTGGTCGCTCCATAATCCAAAAGCTTGGTGGTAAGCTATCTCAACAACTTATGTTCGTTTTAATTACTATTCCCGTGACGTGTTTTTTTTTAAATTCATTGCTGGCCATGGAAACAAAGTCCTTCAACCGAAATCATAAACGTTTAATTGTATTTCTGTAAATATGGCCACCACAAAGAGGATAGGCAATTTGAGGCGGCGTGCCTGGATTGACTCGGGATTCCTTAGAACGGGCCGATACGGGTATTTTAGTTCGAGATTCGTATAATATCGCGTTTTAATCTTCGATTAAGGCACAATAGCACTATCCTATTCCACTTTAAACTAGATTTCACAAAATAATTGAAAGTCAAAATAAAAACGACACTTTTCCCTCCAAAAGGCCCAGAGCGAATCCTCGTGACGTGTCTTGTTCCAGTGTGACCATGTGCGAGTTTTGAAATTTGACTAACCAGATAAAAAGTCGCTATTTATCCGATTCTAGTCGCAAAAAACTAGATTTAGTCGGTCCGTCGTCACCTTAATAACTTCAAAACGGCGCACGACTAAATCTAGTTTTTTATTTAGGACTAGAACCGACTAAATCACGACTTCTTTTAGTGTTATCAGATCTAAGTTAGGTGTTGTGGTTCTCGAGATTGAGAAATGGTGCCACTGGAATAAGCATATTCCAGTGGGGGCAGTAAAACACCCTTATAACTTTTGTCCGCGGACCGACAAAATCTACTGTTTTGCGAGTAGAACCGACTAGATAGCGACTTTATCTGGCTAGTCAAATTTCAAAAACTCTACCATGGTCACGCTGGAATAAGGCACGCGTACTCATGTCATTGTCACTATTCCGTTCTTAAGCTTTAACCTTTTGCTTGTACGAGAGGCGAATGAACTCATGGTATCAAAATTCCGAAACTATTATTAACTGTGGTGTCCGAATATTATCCTAGTTACTTGGTGCGTATTCTGTAGTAAGGCTGAGATTAATTTAAATTGGATTATTTAAAAATTTTCGCAAAACATGAAAACAATAACACTTAGTATATGTATATATTTTTTTATATTTTGTGCGGTCGCTTGAGGTACAAACTTGTACAAAAGATATTTGTGTGTTTACAACATCACTATACATACTTTTAACATTTGAACGAGCGAAAGACATCTGCTAGTGTAAACGTCTCCAATTCCACGATCGATCGGTCGATGACTTTATAACATTAGGCACCAGTTAATCTTTTTTCTCGGAAATTACCGGTCTGCCGTAATGGTTTTGTAAGGGGTACTTCGTTACTTGGTTTTGCAACAGGAATCATTTTTCCTCTCCGAGTGTCGGTAATGTAACTTGGTTATGTACGTACACATACATAACAAGGGAAATGATAGCCACATGTAAAGCGTCGATACATCTGGACAGTTAAACTATATCATTCGAATGCATTTCGTTTCCCTTGTTACAGCACCACATCAGTATCAGACGTTTTCAATATTTCCATATTAAGCTATTTATAAGACTGGTGAGAAGTATAAAATGATATTTATTAAGTCGACAAGAGCCTAGCTCAAGTTTTCTGAAGATAATTCTCAATCGGCAAACGACGGATTGTTAAAAGATTTCCATAAATTTCTAATATTTTATTATATTTTCATCAAAACGTTGATTACTAATACTTGAAAAAATAAATTTTGATACAATTATCCTTCAAAGTATCCTACACTTAAAATTTACTTAACTTTTCAATAATGCAAAAATAATTTTGAAAATACAAAGTGAATTAGTTTATATATGTATCTTAGTCATATCGGCACTCACCGAGGTAAAAATCCTTACACACTAAAATGACTCTTTAAATTACAGCTAATATCACAGCTTAGAAAAGACTCAGATATTAGTTTAAGTTCTTCGTTACTTAAAATATCAGTCATGTGATAACGTATCCCGCGAAAGACTGAGTAAAATGACAGTTTATTACGTAACTGTGTTGCCCGTTTCGGAGTAGCTATAAAGTGATTGCAGTCGATAAATATTCTATGGACTATCGAGTGAGTATTGGTCATGCTTATGGAATAAACGGCCGAACTTGTTTCATTTGAATGATCCACGCAATTTATCTAATTAATTACTAAGCACAAGTTCATTTGAATTGTCAATTTTTGTAAGTTCATACATACATATACTGTATTGAGAACTATGTTTATGAAAGTTTATGAAAAATACAATGTGGAGACATATTTTAAAGTTTTTTATTTTAATTCAATATAGCTAATCAAATCCGGCTATTCTTGTTAAAATGTATATGAATAAAAATTGATTTCGATATTAGTAGGCCTGGCCTACCAGGCCAATTGTCAAAATAAAAATAAAGGCAACAACGCAATTAGTAATCATTAGAACGTCGTAACATTCACAATTCAGTCATTTTTGGAAAAAAATATCTTCTTTCGTAATCTATCGATAAAACTATCGAGGACTACATAACTACAAAACTATTTAAAATTTTATGAATACTGGAAACCTCATAAATGTCATTTTACTCCGTCTTCAAAAAAGGCAGACTATAAGTTCAAATATTATAGCTGTTAATTTACCAAAAGATGAAATATATGGAACAAATGGGTAATATCTGACTCTCTCCTGAACTACATAAATTATGAAAATATATTGAAAAAGAACGAAAAGTCAAAAACTTATTCTAAAACAAATTGGAAAATGTCAGTGCCTCCAGTGAAAAAAGGAATAACTCAAAATCGACACTTTTCAGGAGAGACAAAACCATACTTTTATTGATTGTTAGTTGTTCGCATTTATTATTAGCAATTTTATGACTTCAAGCTTTTAGGTATACGTCTAAGCTTTCGTTTCATGTGTATTTATTAAACATCCAGTCATAATTTCAATATATTTTTAAAGTTTTTTTCGAGTTGTGTCCGTATTTACGAAGAGCTTAAAAATACAACATGACTTATGTTAACAAATTTTAAGACATAAAACGACCTATTCCTTTAGCTGCGACTGTTCTATGGTTATAACAATAATTATGACACTCATCTTTATCACAAACACAGAAATAGTGCGACTTATTCAAGCAAATAAAAAATGTGTAAGGAAGCAACTGTGCGGTGAAAATAACGAAATTGTATAAAAATATGAAAATGTATTGTATGTTACATTAATCCGTACATTTGTCGTTGAAATAATTATAATCGTTTCAATCTGAGACTTCATCGGCTCTTACAGTTTTGGCAGTTGGTAGATACAATTCATGACATTCACATTCAATTAATGGTAGAAGAGCCAGAAGATCCTTCTTTTTCTCAACGCTTATGGGGAGAAGTTTGTCGGATCTGTTTGTCAACAAATAACTAAGATCTTTGATTCTTCCGAACATCGAGTATGTACTCGATCTTCCGAATCTCTGGAATAGACTTTAGAAAATATTTTTACACTAGCTATTACCGGTTCTTTCGTTCACTATTTATTATATATATATTAAAAGTAGCAAACTTAAGTCACAAGCATTAAACTTCTTGGTTCAATAATTTCAAGTTTTTGATCCGTAATTAACTCCATTTGCAATGAAAGCAAAGAAAAAAATAAATAACTAAAATAATAACAAAAGATTGACTAAAAATAAGAAAAACGTATAGGTATATATAAATTGTACCTAAAGGTTGTTATTGTAGTAACTATAGGTTACTTACACTAATCTACTTGGTCATAGGTTTGTAATTAAATATTATATGTAATTATTGATATAAGTAGTGTATTCATTATTGATTACCTCTCGATCGCGACGCTGTTCAGTATCACTGTAGCTATGATCAAAAGATTCGGGTGGATTTCTAATAAAAAAGGGAACAAACAATATTTTCAAAATAAAGTACATAATTAAAGTGATACTTATCAAATAAAAATAAGCTGCTCTTAATAATAGGGCTAACAACGGTACCTACCTTTTAATTTAAAGATGTTTCTATTATAACTAAGAAGGTAGGTAGGTATTCGCCCAACGGTTGACAAAATTACATATTTATTATATATAAGAATATAATTTTATTCTCATAATTACCATTTAGGTACGATTATTGATTATTTTTCGCCCTCTATATATTTTTGCACTAAAATTATAATTATAAAACGAATACGCAGTCACACTGTTCTGAGACGCTATCAAATTGTTGTAACAAGCATCATCCTCCAGATTCAAAGTACGTCCCGGTTTAAATTATTTTTAACCCAATTATTTGTTGTCGTTTTGATAAAACATCAACTTAAGCCAATCTAAACTAATATTATAAATGCGAAAGTAACTGTGTTGAGTGAGTTGTGCCTTTATGTACACTATGGAATAAGGGAATAGTCGTTTTTAGTCCTACTTTTTTCCCCGTCATTATGGAACAACACGAAAAGTGTCTTTATGTAACAGTATATGTGTAGTTATTCGTTAAACTTGAATATACTTTTTGGAGTTGAGAGCACTTGTACCTTTGGACTCATAAAAAATGCCCGATAATTAATATTATGCCATTAGAAACAGTGAGTTATGCCCTTAGTCCAATATAAAAAACGAGGTTAGGAGTCACGTCATTTTGATATGTTTTGTAATCGGACACGCTCAAGCCAATGGTGCAATAAAAACAAAAGGGCATAACTCGTCTTATTCCGTTTTCTACTGGAGGCACTGATATATGACAACAATGAAACCTGATTCCGACTTAAACCTAATGTAAGTGCAAATAAATGTATTTTCTTTCTTCTTCCTTTCTTAAACTATATCTCAAAAAAAAAAAAACTAATCACAAAACTTTTTGGAATCACAATTTGAATGTAACTAGGCCTTGGCTTTGTTTAACTTCAAGTTTTTTAATATGGGCGTGATTTTCTCCACAATATCCTTTTGAATTTCATCTGCTTGGTGAAGTTGCGAGTCGAAGCCGAAGTATGTACCGAATTCGCGACACTTGTTGATGTAAGTGCGCCATTTCACGTCCCTCTCCAGACACAGCGGGTTGCCAATTACGATTGCTTTGGCTTTGGCTCGTGTCAATGCTACGTTGAAACGCTGCAAAAGATGATTAATCAAGTTATAACTCAGCATTTGATAAGGTCTATTTGGAGCTGTATTGTGCATTTCCTTACGTCATTTCATGGATATAACGATTACCATTGTGATCCCTAAAATGGATCACATTGTTTATTATCATAGCGCAACAAAAAGCAATTAAAATTGGGAGTAGATTTTTGACGGCGAGAAGGAACATTATGAAAAAGCTACAAATCAAAAGTTTCTTGTAAATCCCGAATTCGCGTGGTCCAAATAGCGGGTTGAGCATTATAATTTTAAAGCCTACTATTCAGTCACGAGGTGAAATATGTACATATTGCTTGTTACGTGGCGTTAAACAGGTTCATGAGAATGCAGGTATTTCAGGAGCCCTGTACCCAGCAACACTATGTCTATAATAGTTATTGGGTACCCACTTTATCATCGACGAGAAATCCGAGCTGGAACTTAGCGTCGTGGTCAAGCAGACCGCAGTTGGCGCGCACTGTGGAGATGATGATCACGCGCTTCTCTTTTCCTTGGAAAGCCTCAACGGTGCCCACTTCGATCCTGCCCGGCCCGAAATGCTGGCTTTCCAGCCATTTCTTGATTTTGTACACCTGTTTAAAACGGAATCTTTAATTTATCTCCGGGTTGTATCCTACGTGGCCGGCTGTGCTGCGATATCCGAATTGTGTTTCCTTTCAGCAACGTGAGATCCAACCCTTAATTTACATTTGATAGGTACGTGTAATTACTATTTAGTTTCAGTTTATTGACAATACACAAATCGACGAAGTTAAATTACCTGACGAATATAGGGTGTAACCACACCTATGTCTTCGGGCAGCACTTTATGTTGCTTGATCAGAAGCTCGATGTATACCTGCACTATTTTCGACTCCATATCGTTGAAGTAACTGTAGAAATAATATTTATTGAATTTTCACTTTGAATGGGCGAAGTGTGTGTGTGTGTGTGTGTGTGTGTGTGTGTGTGTGTGTGTGTGTG
>NW_020653719.1:5279670-5315107 GCF_003589595.1 Hyposmocoma kahamanoa | reverse complement strand
TGTGTGTGTGTGTGTGTGTGTGTGTGTGTGTGTGTGTGTGTGTGTGTTTGTATGCGTGCATTTATGTGTATCTTCCCTACAGTGAACACAGATTGTCTAGCTCTAGCCTATAGAATGTATACATTTAAAAATAGAGAAAAGATCTGATTACTGGGTCTTTTCCCTATTTTTGAATGTATTTATCGTTAGGAAATGAAAGTATTTTTCCAGATTTAAATCGCTATAAATGAAGTTGACTCATCAACCGTAACCATGGAACCTGTAAAGGGCCCGAAACGTTGGTTTGTTTGAAAAAACAAATATACGCGATTTAAATCCGGAAAAATACTTTCATTTCCTAAGTGTAACAATCGCGAAAACCTAAGAACTCGATATGTATTTATCCTGTCAAACGACAACATACAAATAAAGATAAGGGTGCGTACAGATTTGGCGAATGCGCTGCAAATACTTAAACAACACTATACTAACTATACTATACTAATTTTTTTTATAGTTTTTACAATTCGACTACTTGTTGTAGTCGAATTGTAGTAGATTTCGTCTCTCAGTCGTTTTAAAAGTTCAATTTATTTAATTTATTTCTTTCTGCTGGTGCCCGCGACTTCGTCTTCATGGAATAAATGCTTCGTGTAGCCTACGTAGTTATACTAATCATATATATATTATAGTTCATATTTTTGTTGGATCTCCATACAAACTTTCATTCCCTATTTTAATGGTTTTAAGATTTAATTTTGTGACAAGGAGTTGCCTGCATCCTTCTCCTGGGTCCCTTCTATTTCCATAGTATGTAACGAACAGAGTCAGTTCCGCGTTTATAATATTAGTTTGGAGTCACACATTCTATGGTACATAGTTAGACACTGAAAACCTTGAAGGGATTATAATGAGCGTTTAACTGTCCCATCGAGTATTTAATCAGAAATAGAGACGAAATAAGGGCCATCCATCCCTGGTAACTCACCTTATATCACTTTTAAATATCAATTCTCGTTTGCACTGAAACCACAAATTAGAAAGCTGAAATAGTATAGCGCCAATAACTGACCTGTGTGTATGTCTCCGTATATTCCAAAAATATTCTGTATTTATTGTATTAAAGATAATATCACTAACTATGGGGGGCTGTTCCATTCGGTGGTGTAGCTTTGCGAAAGCCTCGCGAGTCGCACACGTTCGTTACGTTGTGCCATCAGTTCGTGTGTCGGTCGTGTGCCACATATATTGACATGTATTTAATTGCACGCATGCACCATTCAGCGCGTCCGCGGCGCATTCACCAGATTTGTATGCATCCTAAGCTTTTCTCAAAGTTTGTAAATGTTTACATGGAGAGTTTTGGTGGTTTATTTAGCATTACAGTCATATAATCAATATTGAGCATAGATCGGAAAAAGGTGTTCCACATATATAGATTCATGTATAGACATAGCTACAAGCAAAGAATAAAAAGTAATGAGAATGGTCACTCTCCGCACCTCCCAAGCTTTAACTACCGCACTGCGCCACACATACTGACAGTACGCTAGGGGGCGCCACTAGGAGTAAACTCATGAACCATTACATATTCTTAATAAAAATAAATAAAGTTACCAAGTTATTGTGAAAAGTAAACCAAAATGTTAGTTAATGCTACAAATGTAGACAATTATTATTAGTGACGTAAATTATACGAAATTCTAAAAAATGCGTATAGTGATATAATTTGTGCCAGGATCTAGTTTAAGAAATACTTCAAGTAAGTGAATTCCCAGTGTAAATGCTAATAGATCCGTTGAGGGACTTAATGCAAGCACATAACTTTTAAAATATCTCTGAACATTGTTAGATTTCTAAAATATTGTGTTAAAAAAGACCGTTAGTAGGTAGTGAAGTTTAAAAATAAAGAATCAAAGTGAACTTTGGATGCTACATATTCATGTTAACTAATACGAAGAAAGACTCTCATAATTTACGATTGTGACGTCATATGCGCGATGGATTAGTGGTTTCACAGTGAGACACGGTTGTCAATCACTTTGCGTTCAAACCCAAGGGGCGTAATAAATTTATTTAGCGCCATGCGACAAGTAGCGGTATTTAAGGTATAAATAGAATTAGAGACATATTTCTCTAAGAGAGGGCAGCACCCGTTCATCAACTTATCACAACGCCCAAGTCCGCTAGAGGGAGACTGTTGTACCACTTTGCTATGGCAACTTGTGCAAAATGTAATATTGTAATTGAAGGTCGTAGATTTATAAGCTGCTCGACTTGCAAAAAGCTCTTCCATCTACCATGTGCAAATGTCACATCCTCTAGATTCCACCTGATGAGTCCAAGTCGAAAACAGATTTGGAAATGCAATCAATGTTGGGAACAAATGCACTCTAACGAGGAAAAATCTCTAACGAAAACGCCAAGCTTTGTTACAGATCGTAAGTATAGAGTAAACATTCCGACATGTAATTCTTTGGATTCGCTATCCGAGGATGATTTCTCTGATCTATCAACTAACTCTACTAAACTCAACCGCAGTTGTCCGGAGGTGCAATTAAATGGAAGAGAACAGTCAGAGGAATTAAAAGAGATGAACTACAAACTTCAATTAGAAATAGAATCTGCGGATGAAGAAATTAAAAATGTACTCTCCGAAAATCATGCATTAAAAAATCGAGTCGTAAAATTAGAATCACTCAATAAAGCTTTGACACAAATATGTTCCTCTATGAAAAAAGTATCTACAAGTAAAATCCAGCGAAGCTCACTAAAAAAACGGGTCTTGGAATTCTCTAATACGGATTATTCCATTACAGAACAAACGGAAATCGAAAAAAAAGATCATGATGTCCAGTTACTACAGTCACTAAATACTGAAAATATTCAAAAGAAAAGTGAAACAGAAATGAACGACGAAAACTCAAAAATAAAAAATGTTAATAATAATGTACAACAAACAAGAAAGTTATGTATTATAAGTAGTAATTCTAGAAATAAAATTTTACAATTTACGAAAGGTATGATTAACCACATGGAGATCTGTCATTATATTACATCAGGGGCTGGTACAAGACAGCTTCTGAAAGGCATAGAAAATAAGCTACTCGAATTTAACTTCGATGACTATTGTATCATATTTATAGGTGAAGCTGACTTTAAAGTGACGAAGAAGTATTCAGATTTAGTTGCAGATATTCGAAAAACGCTACAAAAAGTGCAACATACAAATACCATAATCTGTTTGCCTACTTACAAATTTGAAAAAACTCTGTACAATAAACGGGTGGAAACATTTAACAATCTGTTGTATCGGGATAATAAGTGTCATGAATATGTTTATTTGTTAGATAGCAACAAAAACTTAGAATACTCTTCAAGAATGTTTACTGCAAGGAGTGGTTTTGTGAACAACGTTGGGTATAAAGTTATAACTCAAAATTTAAATGATTTAATATGTGAAACACACATTATTATTATTATTATTATTACTTAAATTGCATAAATGACACATTTCTGAACGATTGTGACAATACAGTCGAAAACTCTACTAACTTTAGTTATCCAGACCAGAATAAAAAATTTTTTCGTTAATAATATAATATGTAATCACTTAAGATTGTTGCACCAAAATATAGGTGGATATGTATCTAAAAAAGCATTATTGGATGTTGCAATTTCTGAGTTACACTCAAATGAAAAGGGTCCGGACATTATTTGTTTATCTGAAACAATGATTCGAGTAGGTAACGAAAGCCGTATAATTATAAAAGGTTATGACCTAGCCACAACTTATTGCAGGCAAAATAGGAAAAGTAGAGGTGGAACTTGTATACTAATAAGCAATAAACTTAAGTTTCAAAGGCGAGATGAACTTAAAAGCTATGCTCAGTATTCAATATTTGAATGTTGCGGTGTAAAAATACTGCGTCATAATATATACATAATATGTGTTTATAGAGCTCCTAAGTCAGATATAAAACTTTTTTTTATCAAAATTGGATGACATATTACACCGATTTACAAAGAAGACTAAAAGTAAAGTAATTCTAGCTGGTGACCTAAACACTATATACTCTAAATACTAAATACTCTAGATACTAAAGTATCAAAAAACGTTACGGTTTTCTTGGACATATTAAAAAACTACAATTTGACAATACACATTACTGAACCTACTAGACTTAATACTTGCATTGACCATTTACTTAGTAACGTTGACGAGGCTACTGCTGAATTAAATCATTTATAACTGTCTGATCAGAATACGGCGCAAATCATACTCATACCGGTCAGTAAAAAAATTGTTCAGCCTATTGAATATTATTTAATGGTCCGAGATTATAGTAGTTAAAATCTAGAGAGATTTCGTAACTACTTAAAAGAATTGTCTTTCGTAGAGATATTAAAGGAGCGCGATATAAATAAAGCCAAGCAAAATTTCCATGACACCTTAACCTTATTGCATAATCTCAACTTTCCCTGTAAATTAATTAAAGTTTCCAATAACTATAAAAAACCAAAATGGATCACTAAAGGTGTCAGAAAAAGCTGTAAAACTAAGACAACATTGCGTTATCAATATTACACCGTAAAGTCAGACATTAAAAAACAACAATATCGGTTGTACTCAAAAATACTACGCAAATGTTTAGACGCAGCTCAAAAGTTACACAACGACAAACTTATAAAAAATGCAAAAAGTAAAGCAAAAACATCTTGGAAAATTGTGAAAAACGAGTTTAATAATATTAATAGTGATCAATTTATAAATGAAATTATAATAAATGATAGTACTATAACTGACCCTGTCTGCATAGCTAATGAATTTAATAATTATCTAATTAACTTAACTCACTTAAACAAAAAAATAACACAAAACACAAATAAAATTCACTTGTCCAATAGTATTTATATCCAACCTTTGGATTTCAAAGAAATACATAATATAATGAAATCATTAAATAGTACAAATTCAACAGGATATGATGATATATCGACTCGAGTTGTCAAATATTGTGCAACTGACCAAGCTGACCGTACCCCTCACTTATCTAATTAATTTGTCATTTGAACTTGGCACCTTCCCAGATTTGCTTAAATGTCAATTATTAACCCTATACATAAAAAGGGTACAAAAACTGACATGGCCAATTACCGTCCCATAGCATTAGTTCCAGTGCTTTCCAAAGTATTTGAGAAAGCAATGAAAATGAGGCTTCTAGACTTTGCTTCCAAATACAACTTGATAAAATCAGAACAATTTGGTTTCCTACAACTGGTATATTCTTTGATATGACCCGCGCATTTGACTTCGTATCCCATGACTTACTTCTCCAAAAATTAGAAAATCTTGGTATTAGAGGATTGGCTCGGGAGTGGTTGGCATCTTATCTCTGTAATAGGAGGCAAGCGGTGGAAATTAGGACTCTGAGTAAGGATTCTCACGTGGTTTCCAATAGGTCCTTATATAGAGTCAATGCATACGGCGTGCCTCAAGGTAGCGTGCTTGGACCACTACTTTTCCTACTTTACATAAACGACCTGCCTGATGTAACGTGCCATAAATGCATTTTATTCGCGGATGAGTTATCCATAATTATACCGTATAAGGAAAATATAAAAAAGTATGAATTTGACATTAACAATACAATTGCACTAATAATTAATTGGCTAAATAAAAATAATTTGACAGCGAATTTTAACAAGACAAATTTTATTCAATTCGGGACGGTTAGACACAAAAAGTTGAAACTAAATATAAATTACAATGGACAAACTTTAGAAGAAGTAGAGCGAACTAAATTTCTAGGTGTTATAATTGATAACAAGTTTGAATGGAAGATACATATTGAGTCAGTAATTAATAGTTTAAATCGCTATGTTTATGTTCTAAGGAGACTACGTGACACTTCCGCTATGTCTACTACTTTAGTTGCCTATCATGGCTACGTTGCCTCCATGCTTCGATATGGGCTTGTAGTATACGGGGAATTCGACGGATGCAAATAAATTATTTGTAGTACAAAAAAAACGTGTACGGGCAATAGGTGGCTTGGGACCTCGTGAATCGTGTATACCTTTGTTCAAAACTCTTAACACACTACCACTGTCTTGTATGTACATTTTTGAGGTGTCTAATTTTGTCAAAAATAATTATAAACTTTTTAAAAGGACACGTGACGTTCACAACAGAAATATAAAACACCCAGACAGATTAGTAAATCACAGTAGTACCAAAAAAAGTTACTACCAGAGACAATGTGGAGCCATGTGTGTGAAAATATATAATACTTTACCCTCTAATATAAAAGATATAAATAGTAATCATTTATTTAAACGTAAGCTGATGTCATGGCTGAGAGATAAAAATTTCTACTCTATTACAGATTTCTTTTCATATAAAGCTCTTCAACTTTGACTGTAAGTATAATTGATGTGACCTGCAATGACATGAATTTATTATATTATTATTTTTTATTTTTACTTCTGCATGACATGACAATAGCTTACATTACTAGAATTAACTTCAGATTTATAAAATTTGCGTATATGTATTTTGTATTTATATATATATATACACATATATATCGAAAAAGTAATTAATTAATATTTGGTGGTTTTAACAACTTTATATCGCTCTGTGTAACTATGTCTATACATGTGGAACAACTTTTTCCGACCACTGATAATGAGTTTCAGTCAAGATAATTATCGCACAAACTTATTATTGAACTAATCAATTACAATTTTTAATTTTCGTACAAATTGTCAAGTTTTTTATGTAAATTTTGACAGTGTTTTTACTACCTTCCGTACATTTTAAGTTTGATGAAAGACCGTTGTATTGATGTATTAATTAAATAGTTGTTCGTTCATCATTTGTTGTATATACATACATGTATGTTATTTGTTGTAAAAGATTTATAGCTGCCTACTGCTTGCTTTACTTGTTGGATAGTCCTACTTTTGTTGTAGTTAATTTGTACGTACCTGGGAGATTTGCCCATCCGTTGTTCTTTGGAGAGCACACCGTGGAACACGATAGCCCGGCTCTGTGCTCTCTCACACAAAATGTCAGTGCGGCTTAATGGGTCTTCGTTAGCCAACACCTATCAAAAATACACAAAGCCAAATATAGAGGTATACCACTAATGATGATGTTACAGTAAAACAAACATTACGCTACTAATACATATATAAATCTCGCAGAACGAATTTTTAAGAAAGGTAGGTACGTGGTTTATATTGGTTTACTTGTTCCACGTATTACCAAAGCGATGTCGCTATAACAATTTAACACTTGCTTATACATATATCTGTAGCGGAGATACACAATTAAAATAATAAATAAATAAATAATGGAGATACCATATATATCAATAATATCCATAAAATCTAAAAAAAAAAAATTTAATTTATCCCCGTTTCTTTCTATCTACACGCTAGAAGAGCGTAACCTTGAGCCATTTTAAATTTTTATTGAATTGATATTCAATTATTTTTTGTGAAATTATTACACTAGTTTGTTATAATTATTAATATAAAGATCGAATACTCAGAAAAACGGCTTTAGCCGTTTTGTTTAATATCTATAAAACACTTTATGTCGGGGTACTCGAGATTAGGAAATTTTCACGTTATAATTTGGTGTTAATACGTTTTATCAATGTTGGTGTTGATTTGTTTTACCAATTTACTTTGTAATTTGTTACCAGAGATAATACATATTATATATTACTAAGTCGTTTATTAAATTCGTTGAAAAAAATTAAGGCAAGATATATGTATAATTAATATGTTTCATTACTATCAAACTATTTAAAAGTTCACAATCCCCGAGATCATCTGTACGTCAAGGCGTCTTCTACACGATATGCTTACAATACGGTTGTAGTTGTCTGACTTCAATTACGAAAAAAATATAAGGCAAGTCACGGCGAATACGTCAGTTAGTGAGGATGAGAACAAATATAAATCTTAGATCAATACACAACTACATTCATTGGCACTTCAAAAGGCATCATAAAAAAATATACGACTTCAAATTCTAGAAAATTGTTGTCTGTTGTCTGAAAACATTATAAATAATATAAGGTATATAATAATGTAAAAAATATAAGGTGACAAATATTATAAAACGCATTGTACCTAGTCTTAACAAGACTTACCCTCAATTGTTTCATATAGAATAGCTCACTGGGGATGTGCAGGATGTCAGCGTGAGATCGGAAGTTGTTCTTTAGCATCACCATGTAGTTATCGTCGTTGCGCTCGGCGCTGTACAGCTCACAATTTGTCTTCAAACGCTCCATTAGGGATAGCCCTATTGAACGTTAGATTAATTTAAATACATTTATATTTCGAGTTCTTAGGTTTTCGCGATTGTTACACATAGGAAATGAAACTATTTTTCCGGATTTAAATCGCGTGTATTTGAAACGCCGCGAAACGTCGGTTTGTTTGAAAAAAATAAATATACGGGATTTAAATCCGGAAAAATCGTTTCATTTGTTATACATTTATATTTTTAAGTAAATCATGTTGTGTGTCAAAAGGGGTATTTATTTGTAGTATAAAGTAAAATACATATACAAATTAACACTTTACATGTATATATATACAAGTTGAAACTTGAAATCTTGCTTTTAATCAAACTTACCGTAAGGTTAGCTAATATACCTCCAATTACGACCATGGAATATTCTTCCGGTTTCGTTAGTTTCTTAAAGATTATATATGAAAGGACAGATGTTCAAGTATTTAATATCATTTTCAACTGTCAAACTCACAACTTCAAACAAACTTCAAACTGTCATTTTCAAAATTGATTCGGGTCTGGGTAGACCCTCAAGGGTGTATCTCTAATGTAATTTTGGTACTTACAGTATAATCAAGATTAAAATAATCTTAACAGCCAAACTAGCGAAAAATATGTACAAAAGCAAGAAGTAAGTTGTAATAAAATAAATCGGAAAGGAATTTCCTGATTTGAATAGCGTGATTATAAAGTTTCCATTAACCACTAGACGATTAAATAAAGCACAAGTGTATAGTTGGCGAAATATTATTTGCATCGATTCTTCTTATCGCTTCATCTTTAGAGTATAACAGGACAAAAGAGTGATCCGTCTCGGTAACGCACGTGCCATCTGTATAGTGCAAGGGTCGGTAACCAGATGCTTGCTAGCCTCATGCAGCTCTTTAGTTCATTACGCAAATATTCAAATCAAAGTAACGTAAGAAGCCAACTAACAAATGAATATCTAGCCGTGTTAAAACAGTTGTTTTATGAGCTAAATTTATCCAAACTTTGAAAAGGCAATAAAAGCCAATCCCTCATTGATTTACTACTCAATTCTATAGTTATATTATTTAATTAGTATAATTTTCTAGTCAAATACTTTTATTTGTTGTGAAAAAAATACTATGTATGAATAAATAGATACTATTTCTTATTTTCATGTTTTTTATTTTAAATCAAAATGAAATACCTTTATATGTAAATATAAGCAAGCACTGTTATAATATGGCAAAACAATATTTAGTTCCTCTTTAAAAACTGTGCAATTTTGTAAATTATTCAAAAAAATCAGTTATCTTCAGCTTTCTGCAATTTCCCCAAAAATTTCAATGTTGTTCATATCAATGCTCAGAGCGTCCCTTCTCACTATTCTGACCTTCTTGCTTCTTTCATAGATTCTCCTGTTGACGCTATTCTTATATCAGAAACTTTTCCAAAACCTCTTCTCTCCTTGTACTCATTTCAGTCTTCCCGAGTTCAAGCTAGTTCGGTATTACCGGACGGGTAAAACTGGTGGAGGGGTGGCTGTATAACTGCGAGCTGACATTCAACATGTTGTTGATGCTTCTCTTAGCTTATATTCAAACTCCGCGGAGCATCTATTTTTATACATTTCCTTGCATCACAAGAAAGTGCTTCTTGCAGTTTTTTTATAGCCCCTCCTTTAACATTGACTACTTTCAATGCCTTGAGTGTCTACTCTCCAACTATTCTCCTTCCTTTGATCACACTATTTTAATGGGTGACTTTAACAGGTGTTTGCCAAAAAATGACACTTGTGCCCATAAATTACTTTCTCTAATTTCTTCTGTCAACTTGCATATTTTACAATGTCTGCTACTCATCATTTTCCCAACTGTATTCCATCTCTTCTTGATCATATGATAGTCTCGTCCCTAAGCATTGTGTTTCCCATGGACAGTTCTCTTCTGTATTTTCTTATCATGACCTTCTATTTCTCTCGTATAAAATTCGTTTTCCTAAGTGTAAGTCGAATTTTCGTATTCTCCGAAATTTCAAGGCCATTGATTTGGAGGCGCTCAAGAGTGAAGCGGGTAATATTATATATATTTTTTTTTATTATTTTATATTATATTTATTTGTTCGATTCCGTAGGTATTGATCAGAAGGTAGCTTTGCTCAATGAAATTGTATTCGGGCTGTATGATCGTCATGCGCCTTTAAAACGGGTTAAAATTAGATACGCACTTGCCCGCTGGTTATCACAAGATATTAAGATCGCCATGGCTCTCAGAGATAAGGCGAAACGACACTGGAAGAGGCTTCCTACAGATGACAACCTACCTCGCTTTAAATTTCTGCGTAATCGCTATAGTCGCGTGTGTAGAGATGCTAAGAGACGCCACATTCACGATAACGTTGAGAAATGCTATTCCACCCAGATCTGGAAATTCCTAAAGTCCATTGGGATTGGTCGTTCCCCAGCTTCTGGTGGTGATTCGTCGCTTCCTGATTTTAACGTGCTTAATAGACATTTTTCCCTACCCCCTGTTGCTTTGAATAAGCATCTTAAAAGCGCTACCCTTCGCGTTTTGGCTGACTGTACTTTACCGACATGTACCTCTTTCCCCTTCCGGACTGTTACCGAATGTGAAGTGAAAACTCATATTCTCTCTTTTCTTCTACTGCTGTTGGCAATGATGATCTCAGTTCCCGTATGATTAGCCTCATACTCCCTGAACACATCCCTATCCTTACTCATGTTTTTAACTTCTCTTTAAAAGCTAGTTCTTTCCCTTCTTAATGGAAACTCGCTCATATTATACCTTTACCCAAAACGTCTAACCCTACTTGCCTTTCCGAATTCCGTCCCATTTCCATTCTCCCTTTTCTATCCAAAGTCCTCGAACACGTTGTCAACAAGCAGTTAATGTTGTATCTTTCATCTAATAAGTTGCTTTCCCCGTTTCAGTCAGGTTTTCGTTCTGGCCATAGCACTGTGACAGTACTGTTGAAGGTAACAGATGATATTCGCCTCGCAATAGACAATGGTCTGCTCACTTTGCTTATACTTCTGGACTTCAGCAGTCAACTCTGTCGACTTTGACGTATTGCTTGCTTCTTTCTCTTCGCTCTTTTAATATTTCTCCTTCGGTTATAGCAGCCTTTCCCAAAGTGGGCGACAACGCCCCTTGTGGGCGCTGCAGGCCTAACGGGGGGCGGTAAGAGACCCAGAAAAAAAAATGGGGGCGTTGTGTAGAGGCTTAGGGGATTTGTAAGTAACAACTTGTGAGCATCAACTAATATAAATTAAGAGATTGCTCAAACTAACTCGGTTCGATATTTCTCTCCGTGCAGTTCTGTCCTGCCTTATTGAATAAATAAAATAAAAATCATGTCAATCGGTCGCTCCGTTTCGAAATGAAAGTAGACACAAACAAACAAATAAAAAGGCAACAGACACAGTTTCGCATTTTAATAGTTATTAGTATACCTAGATAGGTAATTATCGTAGATAATAGACCGCGGGCAATCATGTTTTAATAAGTTTTTGTTAAATAACCCGATTTGTGCATTCCTGTATCAATCGGCTGGTTCACAGAATACTTGTTCTTACTTGTTGAGTACGATTGAGCGTCGAATGAGATAAACGAGTTTATGCATCTTTGTCTTATTCCCGTCGGTGCGTGCTGCTTATGCAATCCTATATAAACAACGTTATATTTATTTTATTTTCATTTGCGGTTTCGCGCGTAATAGATAAGCAGTATTTAAGTTCAACACTTACTTACGTATTTCTCAAATCAATGTCGGAAGTAAAAAAGAAGAGACGGCAATACTGTGCGGAATATATTAAATTCGGATTCATTGAAAATCCCTCAAACTCATCATCGCCTTTTTAAAACATTTTGGAATGAAGCAATGAAGCCTTCAAGACTGCAAGATCATTTGAATAAAATGCACCCAGATAAGAGAGACAAGAATGTAGCATATTTTCAAGACCTAGAGAAGAAGCATAATACTCAGCCAAGTGTAGCAAAACTCTTTTCAGCGGCTGCTAAGCAAGATGACGACGGACTTCGAGCTTCGTACAATACTTATCTCTTTGTTAATTGATCAAAAAGGCAAACCACGCAACATCACAGAAGAGTTAATTTTGTCAGCAATAAAGGAAGTAATAATTCTGTGCAAAGACGAATTGATGAAATGGCTGAAAACATTGAAGAATCATTGTGCAATCATCTGAGGACTAGTCAATTCTCAATTCAGCTTGATGATTCCACTTTACCAACTAATGAAGCACTGTTGCTGTCTTACGTGAGGTTTATTAAAGATGAGAAAATATGTGAAGAACTATTGTTTGCTACAAAATTTAGAGACCGATACAAAAGGCGAAACCATATTCAATACATTGGAAAATGAGAGAGT
Organism: Hyposmocoma kahamanoa; assembly: GCF_003589595.1. NCBI lineage: Eukaryota > Metazoa > Arthropoda > Insecta > Lepidoptera > Cosmopterigidae > Hyposmocoma > Hyposmocoma kahamanoa. The sequence continues at coordinate 5,302,434 of NW_020653719.1, read as the reverse complement.
CCCTTGAAAAGTATTATATCAGTTGCTACGGATGGCGCTCCGGCTATGACAGGGTGCCATAAAGGCTTCATAGTGACCTTAAAAAATAAAATTCCAGATGTCCTTGCTGTACATTGCGTTATTCATAGACAACATTTGATTGCTAAAAATTTAAGTGAACGACTATTTCAAACATTGCAATATGTCATCAAAGCAGTCAATAAAATCCGTAACAGCTCTTTGAATGATAGATTATTTCATCAGCTTTGTGTTACTAATGACGAAGATTTCAACCGTATGTTGTTTCATACTGAAGTTCGTTGGCTATCAAGAGGCAATTGTCTGACTCGATTTTACAACCTGTTTGACTCTGTGATAGAGTTCTTGGAAACTAAAGATACAGAATTGCGCGCATTACATCAAAGAATGATATAGCTTACATGACAGACCTGTATAAATTGATCAACGACATGAATCTCAAACTGCAAGGCGATGAACTAAATTTAATTAAAACAAAAACGTCGTTGCTGCTTTCGCAGCCAAACTGCTTCTACACAAAAAGAATACGGGCAGACGTGAGTTTTATAATTTTCCGAATTTATTAGATCCTGCAGTAACGACGACTTGTTTGCCTACTGCCAACATTTGGAAAATCTCCACATGACTTCACCGAACGATACCAGGACATTTTGAACATGGAAATACCAGACTGGGTGTTGGATCCGTTTTCAAATGTCAACACAGCAATATCACCTCAGCTGGAAGAAGAACTTAGAGAATTGACAACAAACGAGGAAATAAAAATCAAGTTCAAAAATGGCTACCAAGAATTTTGGCTACAAAAACCGATCCCGCAATCGTACCCTGGATAGTGATCAATCGTTCAAAGATTCTTGATAGCATTCCCATCGTCATATTTGTGTGAACGTGGTTTTAATGCTGTGACAACGCTGCTTACTAAAAAGAAAAATCGTTTGCATGTTACCGAACGTGGTGACTTGTGGCTGTTCTTGTGTAAATTGGAACCTGATATCAACAAACTTATTAAATAGCATCAGATTTATCCTTCACTTAGTTTTTATATTAGAATCGATTATGTTTGATTTATTTTGAATAAAATATACTCTGTCTGAATAATATAAAGTTGCGTTTCAATAATCATTCTCATTGGCAGGTGTAGCCCGTAAGAGTTAACTTGAGACCTGAACGCCGTTGTGTACTTACTAGCTAATGCGCTCAGGTCTCAAGTTAACTCTTGCAGGTTATAGTAAAAGTTTCGTTTAGAATGAATGTTTAATCTCCGCTAATATATACAGGGTGTCCGGTAATGAATGTATCATACTGAAATGGGTTATAGCACAGCTCAAGACTGTTCCAAAAAAATGCAAAAAAAAATCTATCCCATGTAGTACCTAAGGAATGTTTTTTTTCTTGAAAGTTAATTATTTTTATCTTATTTTAGGTTTTTGTGCACTATGACTACAAATGAATGAATTTATTTGGTTTTTTGGTGTCATAATATTTTACGGTAACTGTGTCCTTAGATAAGCATTAAATGGTATGACTAAGTAATGTACATTTTTAAAAAAAAAAGTTTAACTTCATTTTTCAGAGAAATAATTTATTTTTTACGAAGTTTACGCGCCTTCTGTATAAAAAAAAAGTATGATAAGCTGTGTGGCCAAGTACTTTAAAATAAAGTAGGTTTAATGAGGATTTCAAAATGGTATCATTTCTCATTGTATCTAATGTAAATATGAAATTATTGCTATTAATGTGCAAACGGAGTAAATTTTACTAAAAAACTATGTTTGCAAAATTGGAACATTTCTTATCCTGAATTGTTCTTGACTATTGAGTTTTGATAAAAAATAATATTAGGCATTAATAAAATTTTATTTAAAACTTATTTACAGCAAAATTATGCAAAAATCCAATCAAAGTAATTTTTCAATTGTTGTCTTTAAAGTACCACGTGGGACCGTTATTTGCCACCTGCACGATAGCCACATTCCGCCCGTCTTTTGTTATAGCCCGGGATCGATTTTTTTTGCATTTTTTTTGGAACAGTCTTAAGCTGTGCTATAAGCCATTTCAGTATGATACATTCATTACCGGACACCCTGTATATGTATATTAAACAATTAAATTATATTAATACAATAATTAATTTAATTTGAAGTTATAGTGGTTTTTAAGTAGGTGAAAAAAAGGGGGCGCTAAAAAATAATTCTTTCTCAAAGTGGGCAGTGAACAAAATAAGTTTGGGAACCCCTGGGTTATACTTGGTTCGACTCCTACCTTAGAGGCCGCTTGTAGTGTATTAGCTCAGATGAGGTTTCCTCTGATTGGCGCGACTTAGCTGCGGGAGTTCCTCAGGGTGATGTTCTTTCCCCTCTCCTCTTCTCTGTTTTCATTAAGTCTGTCACTTTTGTGCCCTCTTCAAACTTTCATCTCTGTGCTGACGATTTGCATCTTTACCGTAGTTTTAAAGCGTCTGATTTCGTTACGGCCGTTGAAGCGCTTAATGCTGATTTACGAAGCATCGCTCATTGGGCGAGTCTTTTGGTTTATTGGTGAATCCCAAAAAGTCGTAGGCTATGATTGTGGGAAGTGGGCATATGCGTGGGTTATTGGATCTAGATTCTGTCTGTAGAATCTCGGCTTGCTTTTAGATAGTAATTTGGTTTAGACTCTACATATTAATAAAGTCAGTCGCAAAGTCCATTTCTCCTTGCACTCACTTAAGCGCCTCCAAAACGTTTTTCCTTTAAAAACCAAGATATGTTTAGTCCAAACTCTTATTTTGCCCTTCTTAGACTATGCCGATTCCTGCTATTTGGATGCTTCTAAAGAGCTGCTAAATAAGCTAGAACGACTGCAAAACCTATGTATCTTTATACATTCATCTTTGGGCTTCGTAAATAATTTCACATTTCCGCAGTCAGCTCAAATGGCTTCCCATCCGTCTCCGCAGGAATTTGCACATTGTGTTCATTCTTTATAATATTTTACATAATCCTGTGTCGCCCTCTTGTTAGATCCCAGTTATCTTTTCCATGATTGATGATTGCGCTTTCTGTTCTTATTCCTTCACTGTTCATGCGGTCAGGCTTGGAATGCACTTCCTATTACTGTTCACGAAAGTAAATCGTTAGCTATTTTAAAGTGAGAGTTAAAGTGCATTATTTATCTGCTATTCCATCCATATCTTATTTATTATATTATAAAATATGTATTTATCTAAGTATTTATATAATTCATAACAACATAAATTTATTGTTATAATTTTTATATTACCTTTTTTTGCTTTTTTGTGGACGTATGCAGGAAGAAATTTCTATTAGAAATAAGGAGAACCTTTTGTTTTAATTTTCCTTGTATTCATTGTGTACAGAAAAAATAAAGTAAGTCGTATTTTTCCTGTACAATAAACTATTAAATAAATAAATTGTAATTTTTAGCTCTTCCAACTCAAAGGCCGACCTCTGCTATAGTGCAAACAACTAGTTTAAACACTTTTACGCATTGGCACTTGATTCTAAGCTTGGTAATCTTTATGCGTAACTAACTTTGTTGAATTTGTAAGAACAAAGTCGTCAGTCGGTATTTTACGAAGTACCTAGTAGTTTAAAAAACAACCTGATGAATAAATAATTCAAATCTAGAATGCACAAAAAGCATTTAACGCACCCATGACTCGTACGATGGAACACGATCATTAAAGTCCATGTACGTTTTAAGTAAAAGAGGTGTTAATGGTTTTATTACTCTACACTACAGGATAGAAAGGATAAGTCGTTCCAAGAGATTCATCATCATCAGATTCATCAGTGCAAATAATATTTCTTCAACTATAACATAACTATGTAATATTGCCCTCCTTGTCATAACTAACGCATTTGCATTTTGGTAACTTATTTATTTATTTTGCATTTCACATGAATAGGTGGTACAGATTTAGTTAGGACTATTTAAGTAGGTACATTTTTTTTATACATGACAGGCAGATGACTCTATTTCAACTGATGTAAAATGGAATTCAAACGTGAAGGAAGCTAGTACAGTGTTAATATAATCACCACCCTAGCCACCTCACCCTGCATGCCTCCAAAATACCCCGTAAGGGTGTAGCAAATTACACTTCAAATTATGATACATTTTAGATTTGAACATAATTGATTAACGTGGATTTTTTATTACTATTTATACATATATTTATTAATTAATTGTTATAAATAGTATTATCTATATTAAATTAACTTTACTTTAGAGACATTAGCATCTAACTTTTTTTCTGTGAAAATGTAATGGACGGAAATGTTAATTGACATTAACAAAATTTTAAATTTTCGGTAATTTTGCTTAACAATAAACTGAAACTAAACAAAAAAAAAACCGCTTATAGGGGGTTGTAAGTCTCGTTCCACTGATTCCAGATATGTTAATAACTCAATTCCGCTAAAAATGGCGATACGTTATTTATGATAAGGAAGGCAGAATAGGTACCTAGACCAAGTCTTCGAGCATTATGTGAAATGATAACAGGTCCAAGTTGCAACGGATCCCCGGCAAGTACTAAGGCTCCGTTGGGTGACAGCAGACCACAAATAGGGATGAGGCAGGCAGGCTCGCTCGCTTGGGCTGCCTCGTCGATAAACAGATGCGTGATTGGACGCTTCAAGCGCTTTATTCGTAACTCTCTGTTATACAAATTGGGAAATATGAAACTGATAATATATATTGACGACCTAGATAGCCAGCAGTTAGATCGTGGACGCTAGATAAGGTTGTCCCAGGTTCGATTTTCGGTGAATAAGGGTTCACGGGATTGCTGGCGCACTAAAGATGGACGGAGATGTAATGATAATCCGGGGGTGGGTCCGTGCTGACGGGACAGCCGCAGATGGGGTCATGGATCGTAAGATATCTCGCCATAGACCCGTCACATGCGGAGTGGGCGGATGCACTTAGGCGATTATCACACTGCACCGCGGACCGCGACGGAGCACTTTGAGTAAACAAAAATCAAATATACAGTATAACTGCAGCGTCCTGAATGAGTTTTGTATTATTAACCATTCTTGTCAAAGAAGGATCTCAGCTACATGTATAATCACTACGGCGATCACGTGCGAAGCGAGTACTTTAAGTGACGCGGGGCCGCTAGACCGCTGCCCCCGCGCGGATTAAACCGCGCATTGACGCAGATCTGCGTCTCCGCCACTGCGCGCGTGATCCCGCGTCTCGCGCTCAGTACAGTGTGTTAATCGCCTTAGTGAGTAAGAGTCTCACATAATCACTGCGCCTCCCAGTGTAGCGGTGGTATCCATGAAGGACTTGGCCCCGGAAAGAGTTCGATTAGTAGGACCAATTTGGTGTACTCATACTTTTCAAAAAATTGGTTCTAGTTTGGTTTTTCTGGGTTAAACCCCGGAGTTAATTTCCTTGCTTTGGTACTGTCAGTAAAATTTTGCAGTATTAAATAAAAAACTATTATCTAAACTACCATTTTATTGATTTAATAATATTAAATAAATAAGACGATAAAAACAACAAGGTTTTAAGTTTGCAGTGAATTTTTCGTTGTAAAAGTATAAAATACTTAAGTTTAAATAAAAATGCAAAGATGAGTTCTCAAGTGAATATGCTTCAATTAAATAAAAAAATTAAAACCGGTATAGATGTGCTTTTTAACGACTATAAATTATGTAGTCCAGTACTGTTCATAAATATTTTAAGTATTGAATTATCCCGTCATTTATTTTTATTTTCATGGCATGAACATAAAAATAAATATCTAAGTGATTTTTTTAAACTTACTTGGCGAACTTGGCGGCATGGGACAGCGTAGTGATGACGATTTTGTACGTCTTGAAGATTTGGATTGTTAACCGCGTAAACGTGTCGTAGTTGTAGCCGTTCGAGTAGCTCATCAGGCTTTCCGGTAAAGTTTCCCTAAATTTACAAATTCGTTTTTATTAGTGCTGTCGAGAGAACGCTCATATTAAAATTCTACTAATAATTGATAATTATAAGGCTAAAGTCGGGTATGTTGTTTACAGTACTAAACAGTATTCGTGTATTGATTTAAAGACAATTTATAGTTATATTCGTGCATAATTTATATTGTCCGTAGAAAAAAACATTAGAGTTACATACATTAAAATAAATTTATTTTATTTTCGTAAAAAATATTAGTAGGTTTATTTAGTATAAACTTGTATATATAAATCTTTATTGCACAAATAAATGGCAATAAAAAATACATGTTACAAAGGCCATAAAATAAAGTTGAGCTTATATCTAGAAGAGATCTCTTCCAGGCAACCCTAGCCATGGTGAATAAAGTAAGTGTGCGGGACATTATTGCTATATATGTATATTGATTTAAATAAATAGTAATGACGACAACGTAAATATGACTGAATATAAACCTACATAAACTGTACATACATACGTACTTTTAGTACAGAACTTTACAGAATGAAAAAAAAGGTAATAACTTTTACACGTTTATTCGTCAGGGGCGTCGATATGCCTCTACTCAAGCCCTCCAAAGCACCGTGCCGTTATGACCCGCTATCTCCTAAATCATACATATCAATAATAATTTGCATACCCACATCGTTAATTAAATAATAGGTAGTCAATTCTACATAGAGTAAATGGTTAAACTACAATTTTTTTGAGCTTTTTGTTATCGACAGCATTTTTAATTTTTGTACGAAAACAAGAAAATGGATGAAGACAGACTGCGAAGACCCCAAATAATGCGATAAGGAAAATGACGTGTAGAAGAAATTAGTTATTAAAAACATACTTCATATAAAATAATAAAATACTAATTTGAGTTAATGCAGGTATACTAACCATACGCGGAATTTAGAGTTCGCACGCAACAACATCTGCCCCTTTGGGAGGTGTGTGAGCATGTGCGTGTATTTGATGAGCTCGGTGCCCACGTGGTCAGCTGCCATATTGGAATCCGTGCACACCATTATGCGGTTGTTTGCATTTTTGTTCACTAGCTGAAGTGAAAATTAAACAGATAGTCTGAGTTCAAAATGTAATGTCGACCGATACTTCATTGCCATCCAATATTGAACCAGATAGCCACATAAAGATTTTTCGGAATTTTGTAATTTTGTTCGAACATAATTTTGACTTTATTGTTGCATAATTTGAATTTCCATTATCATTTCTAATAATTTAAATTCAGAAATACGTACTTTTTGATTTCTATGTGAACTTTGCTGTGAGCTGTAAACCTATTTCTCTTTTTACAATAACATTTACTCTTTAACACAATTAATAAGCAAGTTAAAACAAACCAAAATGATCTTCTTTTATATTAATACTAGATCTTTCCCGGTTCTCAATCTTTAATTTTTAATATACATTATCTGACCAAAATAGAGTAATAGCTACTCTATGTCTTCTATTATCTATCTTTATAAACAGCTTAATCAATAGCGATAAATTTGATTGTTTATGTTGTTTATCCAATTTCTATATAATCTTTTTATACAAAAATTGGATAAATACAATAGTTAATTTGCTTCTGTTAGCAAATTTAACATATTGTGCGGATACAGTTTGCATTACTACGGAGCTCACTGATTTAAAATGCGACTAGAAACATTGTTGTACCAATATAATACCAAGTAAATACCAAAATACCAAGTAAAAGCCGCAATGTATTACAAATCATGACACATACACTCGGTTGCATATTTGTTTTCTCGAAATCGTACAAAACCAAAATAAATGTTTTTAAAATAAATTATGCAACTTCTGATTACAAAATCACTTTCCCGTGGAAGGAAACGTCCCTGTTTACCCGTTTACCCACAGTTATGGTGCTTTTGCAGTTAATAATGGCATAATTATGCATTTTTCGCGTTTTCGACTGTTGTTTACCTACGATAACGGTCGAGCGCGTTCTGAAGTGTAGCAGCGGCAAGTAAGTGAATTTCACTTACTTTGGGCACGCGAAGTAAGTGAATTTCACTTACTTTGGGCACGCGAAGTACATACACTTGAGGCGTCTATCTAGATATATGTCTGTGATTTTTACACACTTTAAACTGCAACTCCGTTCTGGTCGCGCCACTGGCAATTGCTACTACGTAGGTGCTTCCCTAATTTTCTTTTGCCGTCGATGGACTTTCAGAACGGAGGCAAAGGGACTATTACTACCAATTGGTTATCCGTTCCAGGAGTCACCTTCGAGTTGGAAAACTACATTGGGGTTTGAAAGCTACCTTTGCTGAGCTTCCTTCGGGTTCATACACCTGGAGCTTAACTATATCCGGATTAGGACGAACCATTTCCGCTGAACGGCTACCAATTGCTCGTTGTGTGGCCCTTCTTCTGCGTCAGCAAATATACAGGGGAGTACTATTCTCGGAAGCGGAAAACCCAAAGTCTTAAGGCACGTTACCACGACCCGTAATAAACTTATGTAACCATTTTTTATTTCAAAATATAAATTTTAAATTGTAATTTTTTTTTATCTTAACTTAATTAACTCAATTTTCAGATTTCTTTTTTTGTTTGATTTTTTTATCATCGTAGGGAAAATAAAACTGGGTAATCGAACCCGGTACAAAATTTATCGTCAATTGTGTAACGTACAGACTAGATACGAGACAGAATTCTCCGCGGAATGCGCAGCATTCTCGAGCATGCGCGAGAATTCCGCGGAAGATTTTGCAAAAATACATTTCCATTCCGTTCCGCCGCAATATAAATTGAGTCTTATATGTGTTATAGTAAACTTTACCTGCAGGATGGCCTCGACGATGGTAACAGTCTTGCCAGTGCCGGGCGGACCGTGCACGAGAAAAGGAGCAGTACCTGATGTGCCACTAACGATGCGTTCCACCGCCAAACGCTGTTCAGCGTTAGTTTCGATTTTAGGGTTGTAATAGCTGAAAGCGTGCATCATAGACAATAACTTTAAGTTTGAAAACGAACGCTGGCTCACCAGGCCCTAAGCGTGTAACTTGATACCCGATCTGAGATTTACAATAACATCAATTGTCATACGACGATGGGGAAAATATACGTTCGCTTTCCAGCAGTCACCAACTTAGGACCTATTGGCAATTGTAGCGAAAGGGTACTTACTCCTTTTCTAAAAAAGGTCTGTGTTCAGTTGTGTATTTAAGGCGGAAGTGTTGTAGTTATACTTGTGTCTAAACGCATATAACAGTAAGTACAAATTAACACATAAAAGATGTAATACGTAAGTTATGCCTTCTCTATCACTAGACAGACGTGACGACACCTGTGGGAGCCACAATAAGGACCGTCGCAATGTGACCGAACAACAAATAACCTATCTCTTCATTACAAGTCATTAGACTGAATGGAATGTTTAAAAGTCTAGCGCCATAATTGAGAGACCTAAAATAATTTGCTCTTTAAATTACATGTATATACTCACTACTTTATAGGTTTAACTTGCACAATATTCTTGTTTGCGTGAGGGAAGACCCGTTTTACGTCGACGCTTTCCTTGACGACCGAGTTTACGGCCTGGTGCATGCGCTCGAGCGGCATACGGGACATGATGAAACGTACGTCAAATAGACCGTCTATACGGTAGAATTTCTTGAAACTGAAATAAACATCAATGCTTTAATATACACATAAGATATACAAAATCCAACAAATGTAAAATGAAAAAAAAAAAATAAATAAAATAAAAATCACTGTTTAATATAAATATATTTTTAACCGACTTCAAAAAAGGTGGTTCTCAATTCGACTCTTTGAACGCGACAACTCCGGCAAATTTGTGAACCGATTTTGATGATCTTTTTTTTTTTGTTGGAAAGAGGGTATCTCAATAGCGGTCCCATTTAAATTTGAAGAAAATATTCCATCTCTAAGGGTGGCAAACTAGGGGTGCCGGATTCGCACGCTTTCCGGTCAACGATTTCAATAATACTTAGCAAATAGATGTAATTCCACGACCTTTTGAGGTCGGTTTTGTTAGTACTTTGTACTGAGATTATGATCGACTTACAATACCTATTCGAAGCAAACTTAAAGGAGTTGTACGTTACGATATTGTTTGTAGTCACGAATTGACAGGTTAAATACATTATACAGGATTGTAAGAAAACGCATTTGATTTTCCATGCTACAACGATTGCTACGCACGTCCATTATTTATCGTACGGGATATTGAGGCTATGCCCAGACCCGCAAAGTCATCAAATGTTGAGGGATACTGTGCACTTTGATGAGTGAATATATTTTAAAGCACAGATAAAACTTGATGTGTCGTCTCCGATTCAAGAGTGACCATGGTCGAATTTTTGACTAGTCACTAATTCTAAAATTTTGTTACTAGAACAGACTAATTCACGACTTTTTTGGGTGCAATCAAATCTTTGCTAGGCCCTGTAGTTCTAGTTCTCGAGATTAAGGAAAGGTGTCGCTGGAATAAGCTTATTTCAGCGTGGTCAGTAAAAGACCCTTACAACTTTTGAATGGCGGGCCGACTAGTCTAGTTTATTGTGACTAGAACTTTTGACTAGTCAAATTTTAAAGTCTCGAGCATGGTGACGCTGCAATTAGGGACACGTCGACGTGACGTAACAACATGTGACACGACGGTTACGTAATAAAAGCCCTTTTCCAATTAAATTTGCAAGAAGTTTCTTTCAGAAAGATGTTGATTGATCCCATAGATGTATATTTTGATAAAAATAACGACATTTTTATACATTTTTTGTCTTTGTAGAACAGCAATTTCATACTTTAACCGTTTGTAATTGTGCAAGCTTAAATTTCGTCATGTAATAATTACTTGGTACTTGGTGTCACGGGCTGGTGTCCGCAACTCGACGACAAGGCGCCTATTTATGTAATAATTAATACACTATCAACTTACAAAAGACTTTATACGTAAATGAATAAATGTATTTACTCAGGATGCAATCCACTGACGTAGACAATGTTCTCGGCGGCCATGTCAGTGACGATGGCCTCGAACATTAACTCTTCGTTATCTTGCGGCTTTAGGAACACCAGGTCACCTGTGAATCATAATAGGGGCACCATTAAAAGGTGTTTTACAAGTTTTTACTCGACTATGACGAAGCAAAAAGGACTGCATGTATGTTGGCTAACTAGGACATTCGTGGCAATCTAGCAATGACTTGCAGTTTTGTATTTGAGTCTTTTTATACTACTGGTTAGAAGTGTCTTATCAATTAAGCATTGTTTTTTAGTGCAACATAGATAATTTGACTGTGTTTATTTAATACGAGTAATAATATAATAAAAGGTAAATAAAACGAATTACGGATGTTTTATGTTTACTCTATACAAAAAAAACACGATTGATAACAAAAATGTATCTTGCCAAGCATTGATCAATTTTATCAATGGGATTACCAATATTGGCACCACAATTTCTCATTCTACCAAACCCTATATATACCCACTACATAATTTTAAATAAATAAAGCTTTTGTCAAGTTATTATTGAAAAAATATTGAAATTAAAAACCAGCGACAGCTGTTTGGTCATACCTTTTATTATGTGCGTTACTTACATGTATGTTTTAATTATTAATACAAAGATCAACAGAAAAAATTTCTTCGATCCGGCCGGATTCGAACCGACGTCTTCTAGCAAGCCATGGCTGACGCTATGCCACCTATGCCACGGAACGAATCAGCGGACCTCAAGAATTTTTCAATGTGCTTGTTGTTGGATTTTTGTATTAGGTTTTTCAACGACTTTTAGCCTTAGCGCCATCTATGAGAATTCTATGAAAGTATATCGTCACCCAGTTAAATACCTTTACAGCTACCGGCCCTGGCTAGATATGTCGCTATTAACTTTTAATTAAATTTTTGTTGAATTGATATTCAATTATTTTTTGTGAAATTACTCCACTAGTTTGATATAATTATTAATACAAAGATCCAACATTACCAACATAACAAACTAGTTTCACAAAAACTATAATTTCACAAAAAATAATTGAATATCAATATTTTTTTGGGAAATTAAATTCAATAAAAAATTTCATGTATGTTTTACTTTAATTTAACTGTAATTTTGTTATTATTTGATGCAATGAAGAATGATAAAGTCTTTCATTTGGGTCCTGATCAAATGGACTCATGAGAGTCTATCGTATACGATACGAGTATATCTAATTGTAACATTTTACAAAAATAATAATCATTATTTGTGTCTATTTAACATCAATTTAGTTACATAAGTGTACTAATAAGACTGGATCTTAAAAAATGTAGTCGAAATAAATTATATAAAATATTATTATTATAAAAAAAAACTTAATTTTTCAGCACATTTAATTAGTCAGTGATATTTTCTTAATTAGTCTTTGTAAGGGAATTAATATTAGATAACCTTAAATAACAGCAAATGCTGGAATCAAGACTAAACCAACGGATTGAGCGTCATAATCCCGAGATCCTTTCTACAGAACGTCATTACTATAGTAGAATTGCAGGTGAAGCTGTTGAAAATAAAAAACATCGAAATTTCAACAGAAAAGACGGTTTTAAGGTTTCATCGTCGTGGATGCAGCCATCAGCAAATGTAAGCGACATCAAATATCGCCTGGCAAGTCGCCGGATATCGTGAGAACTGCGTGTCGGTAGTGACAACCCTAGTGCACAAACAATGATTGAAGGCCAAGTGCGGGTTACAAAAACTCACACGGCTAGAAGATGTTGACACTCGCCTCTTCAGTCCCTTCGAAACCATAGACGTTGCAATACGTCCGAAACGTCGAGGTAAATAAAATATGTTCTTATACACGATTAAGTCCCGAATTTAAAATCAAATATGTGTGAAAATCGTGAAAGTTTAAATCAATGTACACATGAGTAATCTGCCAAATATGTATAAATGGTTGCCGATCCTTATACAAATTGTCCTATAAGTATATTCATGAACCCTGGGACATTACTATGGACTCTAGAACGTTTATTTATTCTGTGTTAGTTACTATTCTTGTTGCTAACTTGTTAGCATTTAGGCTGCAGATTCGGAACGGTGGTGCGTTCAGCGGGCATACAATGTGTCTTGTGTTGGATACACACGACACAAGACACAACGTACGCGCAACCTTGAACGCCCCGCTAAACGCTCCACCGCGCATCGCCGTAAAAAGTGGTTGTGTGTGTATTGTATTTGCAGTAAAACTACCAAAAGTTGGATCTTATATCGTAAATTTTAGCCTTTACTAAAGAAATCGTAATCAATACAATACAAATATTCTTTATTACATTCTAGAACATATAAAACAAAAGACAGGTACAACAAACGACCTTGTTGCTAGGTAGCAATCTATTCCATATTAGAGGCGCAACAAACGCTCACTAAATATACGAATTTAATACACTTATTGCACTTATACAAATGAAAATAAATTAAATAGACACTTAAATAAAAACATAAATACACATATATGTATAAATAATAATAATAATCACGGAAGATATAACCTATTACTTCTTAGAAACTAAAGCCCCTTTGTTATTGAAAAGACAATGTTTAGTCCTGTTTGTAGTTTAATGCTATTTATTCTGGTAATTCGTTCGTTTAGTATAGTTGCAGAACAGAACGGTGACTACCTGCAGGTAGGTGCTTTCCATGAAGGAAATGCTGCTCTTGTTCTACTGTTTCTACTAAGACATAATTAATTGGCTTCAAACGAAAAATCTGGCAGTGGCTGCTTTTATTTTCTTTCAAGTACAGTACTTAAGAAAAAGACTTTAATAAATGACAAGAGAACGTAATGAATGACGTAGGTATCAATTTATGTACACTTACCTAACATCAGTGAAGGTCGTTTCTCACCAAGACCAGGAACGACCAAAGCGTAATAGTCACCTTTGGCCAAAAGAGGTACTCCTGACATGTTGTATTTCTGTAAATTACATGTTTCTGTGTTTACGTATTAACAGAAGGCTTTATATAAATACGTCATGACAGTTGACAGGCTGACTGATCGAGACCGCTCAATTCTGTAGGGGAAAGCAAAGAGTCTCGTCTCGGAAAAGCTATTGCACACGAAATAATGCTATGAGGCCAAGCCGCAAACGAAAGTTCTGTGAATGGTCATGAGTTTGCAATAACATGAAACTCGTGACGTTTTTTTAATACATTTATTATCAAAAAGTGCATTCTCATAATTCGTAACTTATTTGCCGTTAGCTTTCAGCGAAAAAAAGACAAACTTTTGCAGCATGCACTTCATTGAAAATTTCGGGCGAAGTTACTGTCTATGCACATGTGTGTATTTTTTACGTGCGGACGACGCGACTATCATGAACGCGCGTTTACGGCCGTAGGAGCTCAATAATAATATGTGCCAGACCACACCACCAGACCAGGCAATTGGTCTCAAACTAGGGAACTCCCTGTATTATGAGTACCGGAACAACGGAATTCTGGGGCACCTCCCGGAATACCCACACCGGAACCAATTCAGAAAAGTTAATTTCCCAAATTGGTCCTACCGCGAATCGAACCCGGGACATCCGCATGCAGTGCCCCCAATGTAAAAAGTAAGGCCACCGAGGTCGTCATAAGTCATAATAAGAACGTATGCAATCGCGTTCACGCGCGTCACTTGCGCGTCCTTCGCGAGTGAAAAATATGCCGTGTGTGCACAGTGTTGGGCAAAATTTAATTGTTCTTGCAATTAAAGATTGACAATTAATTAACTGTCAATTGTGAAACAGCAATTGACGATTTATCACTTGATAGTTGCGAGAACCGCAATTAACAATTAATTAATTGTTAATCAATAATCAATCGTTAATCGCGTATATCTACAATTAACAATTAATCAATTTTCAATCTTTTCAATGTTTATGATTAACAATTAACAATTAAAACTGATAATTACGATACATTTATAGGGCATATGGGGGTGGGTTAGAGGGTGGGTTAGGGGGTGAGTTAGGGGTGGATTAGGGGGTAGTTCAGCGGGTGGGTTAGGTGGTCGGTTAGGGGGTGGGTGAGTGGGTTTGGGTTAGGGGTGGGTCACTCACCTCTGACCGCCTAACCCAACCGGCCCCCCAACCGAACCCCCAACCTACCCCCAATAGACCCCCCAACCGACCCCCTATTCGAACCGACCGGTGTGTGACGCCCCTAACCCATATTCGTAATGACACTTTTATTCGGTACTTTCGGCTTTAATTGTTAGTTTCTATTGTTTCTTAGAACAACTAAAAAAATTAATTGCAATTGATTTCAATTGAATTGATTTTTTAATCTGATTGAAATTTAATTGATTAACGCCTAACACTGTGTGTACATAGGGCGCACTAAGGGCGCGCTATAAGTTTCCGGAACTGGTCACTTACATAAACAATATTTAAAAAGTAATTACAACACTTCAAAATGGAACTCTATGGTTGTAGAATACAGTTTGTTTTATCTGACTGTCAATTGTTTTTACACTGTGGCGTCATTTTAGAAATTGGTTGCCTACATCACCATGGATTTAACTCGTGAAAATTTTCGTAGTATGATTTTCTTCGACTTTGAAAGTCGTATTCCAGAACTCTACTCAATGCTCAAGTCAGGATCTGAGTTTGATTTCAAGCACTGGAAATACGACCCTAATGGAAGGGACTTGAGTATGACTTCGAGTGCTTTAAACCATACTCAAATCCTGACTTAAGCATTGAGTAGAGTTCTAGAATACGACCCTAAGTGTAATATAACAGCTCAGTAGAGCTTCACTCGGCTTCTATCTGATTTTGGCGATGAAGCACCAAGCAAGACTATTTGTAGCTGGTTTCCAGAATTCAAACGCAGTCGTGTGAATCTCAGTGACGAATTTCGCGATGATCGCCCATCCACTGCTGTGAACAACAAAAACATCGATGCTGTGTGCCGTGTGCTGAAAACAGACAGGCAAGTGACATACTATGAGATTCGGGCATCTTTAGGCATAGGCATGAGTCACTACACAAACATTTGGGTTGAAAACGCTGTGTTCTCGGTGGACACAGTTTGACCGAGGCTCAAAAAGCGGATAGCGTAATTGGTGCAACGCCGTGCTTACCAGATTCAACGAAGGGACGTCAAATTTGGTGTGGGATATAGTAACAGGTGACGAAACACGATTTATAGTTACGATCCCAAAACAAAGAAGCAATCGAGTGTATGGGTCTTTCGAGATGAGTCGAAACCAACCAATGTGGCGCACGTGCAAAGTGCCTCTGAGCGGACGATTGTTTCTTTTTTTAATAAAACTGGACACGCGGCTTACCGTTGCTTTGGAGAATCGTTGTACCGTGAATAGTGATTGGTACACGACCATTTGTTTGCCGGAAGTTAATGACAAACTCCGTAAAAATAACCGTAAACGCCGTATCATCTTGCACCATAATGTGTGAATGATAATGCCAGTTCTCACACAGCCAGACAGACAAATGAATTTTTGAAGGTGAACAACGTTGACCTTATGTGCCATCCCGCGTACAGTCCCGACCTGGCACCTTGTGACTTTTATTTGTTTCCAAAAATTAAGAACCAGTTACGCGGTCAACGATTTTCATCATCGGAAGAGGCTGTCGAAGACTATGAAAAAATATGTTTCAGAGATTGTCACGGAGGAGTGGCATATATTATGTTTTCAAAATTGGTTCATTCGTAAGAAAAAGTGTATTAACGCTAAGGGAGATTATTTTGAGAAACAATAAATTCATTTCTGACCATTTATAGTATTTTTTTCTTATTCATTCCGGAAACTTATAGTGCGCCCCACGTATATAAGGCTTTTAATTAAACAGTATACATCAAATTGAACTCATATTTATCCATACTATCAAGAACAACGTTACCGTGACAATTTTCCGAAAATGGCGGTTGGATGTTAAAATAAGTTTTAGAAATAAATTGTCGAAACGCTTGAGTCCTAGCGTTTAAGTCTGGAACAAATGCTAGACTGACGAATTAGGCTCTTTTTAAATTAAATTCCTGATAATAATAATTGTCCAATAATCACAAAAAAATATATGAAGTCAAAGTCAAAGTCAAAGATTATTTATTCCATAGGTAAAATAAATTTACACTTGAAAACGTCACATTTAAGCTACTGCTCGTTCACTACGCTGACCTCCCTGAGAAGAACGAGCAAGAAACTCTAGGGATTGCTCTTTTCAAATAAACTTAAATGCTATGGAATACACTTTGAATCAAATTTGTGTGGATTCTGGAGCCATGTCGTCTTTCCATACATCTTTATCTAACACGTAGTCTTCAATTTTGTAATATGATTTTTCGATCAAAATATTTTTAATGTAGTTTTTAAACTTAGGAAATGATAAACTTAATATATGCTCCGGAATCTTATTGTAAAAACGTATACAGTTCCCCATATGATTGCTAGTAGTCCTTAAATAATTGAATGTATGGAGCAAAACTACAATTTATTAAGCTCTTTTTACGAAATAAAATTTACAGTTACTTCCTTCAAATTGAATAAAAAGCAATTTCTCTTTACATGCAAACATCCGTTGTTTATAAAATTTACACGAAAAAATAGATTATTTAATTTCAAACAGAATGTATTGTTAATTTTTTTTTAAACTTATAGTTCATAAGTGTTATTATTTGAAAAAAATAATTCCTTCCACTACGCTACGCTCAGTCGCCTTTCAAGCTTTGCGACGGGTGGACTGCGCGTGTTTTTGACTGGGTTTATGCCACAAAAGTTGCTGTTTTTAATTAATTTCACTTGTGTTTGTGTTAAATTTAATTTGTATATATATATTTGACTTTGTTTTTATATTTTAGATTTTATAAATTAGTTATTTCGTTATATTTACATTGCATCTTTTTAAAATTAACAAAGACTAGACAATATAGATATGCCGAAATAAAAAATAAATCTATGGTGAAGTATGGAATTTGTGCAATATACATGCAAATAATATGGTACTTGATGAGAAGGTTTAGGTGTTCTGGAAGAGAAGGCCTAGGCTGGGTAGTGCCGTGGAGTGAATTCGGTTGCCCGTGGAACTTGGGTTTGGTCTGGGTTTCTGGTAATGCCTATGCTTGGATTCAGTTTCTCTGGCACTCATAAGGAGCACAGGGGGTTCCCTAGTTTGAGACCAGGTGGTTGGCAACAGAACAGACAAAAGTACATTTCCCAAATTGATTCTACCGGGAAATGAACCTGGGACCAAAAGCTACAGAATACACTACGCGGTATTACCAAGAACACCTAGTAGCAAAAAACCATTTTAAAATCGTTTCCGAAACTGGTTCTACCGGGAATCGATAGACGGGGACCAAGATGTACGGAATTCACTCCGCGGCACTACCAGGAATACCTGGGCCAAAACTATATTAGAAAAGTTCTAATTATTTATTTTACCTCGCGCAAACTACGTATCGTTACACTTTACTGTGTACTTCTTATTGTTGGAATTTCCATCAGTTAAAAACAAATTAGTCGTATTGGTCGTAAGTACTTTTATTCTTTTTTTTTAATATTAATCTAAGTGTTTATTTACGTATTGTATAAAACAAATTGAATAAATAATACATAAAAATGATACTTTCAATGTCGCATAACTAATTAGTAAATATTGAAGTTTGTTAAATGCATTTAAAATATAGCGAATAAAAGTATTTGTTTTAATTTTAATACTCTTTTCTACTTCTCTTTTATAGTTGAAAACAGTACTATTAGTTGTTAATTGATGCTATCAACTAACGATCGAATTGCACGATTTACCCAATACTTTCTCTATTTATGCTATTACGATTTTGACCCTAAAATATTATGTAATGTTTATTTTTACGATGGTTTATTCTCGAATGTCTCTGAGGGAACAACAACGTAGGTATAGATTGCAAAAAAACACTTGTGACTCTTCTGTATTCTATATATGTATATTCTATATATATCTTCTGTATATATGAAATTGTTACTAATGCTTAGAGATCAAATAGTCAAAGTCATCCGTGAGTGTTCAAGCCTTAAAATATAATTTATAATTATTTTAATCAAAAAATCGTTATAGAAATTGAAAAAATGTATAACAGGGTATCTCAGAAGTACGGAAAAAAGAACGCTGCTATACGGTTTACCACTTTTCAAACAATACTATTATTATAGTATTGAAAATTATTTGGAGCATTCGTCAGTGCAAATATAACAAACATCGCAATATAATACGAAGTGTACTACGTGCTAATTGTGTATTGTAATGCTCGCGTTTACGACATGGCCAGCGACATTACAGCAGCGATTTGCAATTTTCGTTAAAAAATAATTGATTTTAAAATACAATATTTTATTATACGTGAGAGATACCTTAAGATTAATTCGTGCAATTGTTTCTTCATACCAAAGCAGATTGTGGAAGAATCTTATGTAGTTTTCTTTAGTTACACCAGTTTCAAAAATTTCTCTGTAACAAAAAAGGATTTCGTATTGTTTTTACCTTTAGATAAAAAAAATCAGTATATTATTTAAAGGTCACCATTAAAAAACCGAAAAAGCCACGTTAAGTATACCTGGCCTTCTAGCCGGATTGAAATACGCACTTGATTTCATTACAAAGATTCCTCTGTTCCTGAGAGACGTCTTCTCCTTCTTTCACCTTCAAATTGTTGGCGTAAATGCTCTTGTAATTCTTCGGTATGCGAAACATGTCGTCGCCTCGGCTGTAAACGGATAGGTAAATCTTCATTTAGTATGCCATAGCGGGTTTTATGCGAAACAACTGAAGAGTGCAACTCTTTGCTGGGATCTGAATTGGTATGGTATGGTGTAACGGGCTGTTGTCCGCAACTCGACGTCAAAGCGCCTACTTTCCGTGTGGGATCTGAATTTCTCGAACGATTCAACTTGGGATTCTTTAAAGAAAGAGCAAACAGACATCTTCTAAACTGCCTCGAATTTATATAAAACCCAGTTAACGATGTCACAGTTACAAACCTTTAATTTAATTTATATGAAGATGAAAATTGGGTTTCTGGGTAAAGCTGTGTCATTTTGTCGGATTAATTATTTTTGCCATACACATGATTAAGTCATTGTTTTGTTCTTGATATAGAATCATGTCCGATATATTGGTTTATTCCACAAAGCCCCACTAAAAATCCCCATTTTGGGTTGTATGAGACCATGTAAAACATAGTTGTTTGGCAAAAAAAAATAGAAATAGGTTTAAGTAGGTGCAGAATCTCATGATACGAAATTTTAAAACAAGAATTAGATGCCAATCCTAATTTGGCGGGTAACTACGATTGAACCTTTTAGAAACTTTTTATTATAAATATGATGCAAAAAAAATCAAAGAATCTGTAATAAGTTCACTTTAGAAGTAACACAGTGAATGATGTTAAAAATCACAAATATCAAGATCGTTTTTTCCAATTATATTAAGTAATTATATTATTAAAAACACTTTTAAAATTTCGCAAATGTCGTCAGATTCTGTTACATCTATATTTATTCATATTTATCACTTACAAGCCACCGCCGCGCGCCTTGTACCTCGAGTAACTAGGTGCGCCCCTTTATGCCGCATTAAAGTAAAATGATTGCATTAAGTAAGAATAGACATAACCAGGTAATAAATCGAAAATGATTGTTTTTAAATTGGTTTCTTAAATGTGGTATTATCTCAGTCACAAATGTTATTCCTTTATTATGTAGAAGTATGTACTGTCAATGTTCCATCCAAGTGTAGAAAAATTAGGCACGCATTGTGTGTCTACTATTATAATACGCAGTACGCATATACATATTTTTCATGTTTACAGACCAGGAGCCCAGCGGCCCAATTCTGCCAATTTTCTTGAAACCACGGGTCTTTGTAATACCATTGAGACTTCATTGAGATCACATTGCAATTATGATATTTTTCTGCTAAAATCTATTTATATAAGTTATTGCAATGGCAGTTGAGTCTCAATACGTCAGTGTAATTAATGGCATTCAATTACTAACGATCGATGTTGCCTTACTAAAACTATTATGCATATCTTAATTTTTATCTCGTTTAATCAGCAATTTAGTCTTCAAATTAAATATATATAATATTAATTAATTAGAGATGAACCGGATAGTGATTTGGCCGGATATCCGGCGAACACTTAGGCCAGATAGTCGGATATCTGGACCACTGCCGTAAACATGCCGCGTCTGTTTTACAGGGCGCATCGCCATTATTGATTGGTTAGTGAATGATTGCATTTTTACATTGACGATTTGATTTGTTGTGGTCTCTTGGTTTTCATATATTTTTTTAATTTATTCAATAACACAAACAAATACATAAGAGAAAAATGTAAACAGTGCAAAAGATCGCATCTTTTTCAATATTTTAATATCAACGCTGTTTGTTTGTTGTGCTGAATGCAAAATTTGTCGAGGTGGAGATGGACAAACAGCAATTATATCATTCTTTAGCTATATTAAAATGTCTAGTTGTTGTAAGTATAAGCCTAGCATTTGATACGCCCGTTATTAATTTATTTCAATTTAATTTCATTAATTTGTTAGTGATCTAAGTTATTCTAAGCCATGATACCAGATTAACAAAAAAATTATCTCCTTACCGTTTCATTATTCTAGGTACACATTGTATTTGAAGTCAGTTCAGATCGATCGTGATCGTGTGATCCTTTCATTTGGTCGTCAGGCAATAACAAGTAGTACTCAAAATTTAACAAAGTTTGCAAGAGTTTATAGTGAAAAACTATCTTTTAAAGCTGGTCTTATTTATGAAAATAAATACAAACTTTTACCACTTAATGCAGAAATACTTGTCTTCATCCACCACAATGTGCCTTTGTTGAAATTTGGGTACTAAATTTACAATCCTGTAGTTACTATTTACCCTATTACTATCATATTTAATCAATAAATCAATTTATTTGGCGTACTGATTATGAATATTTCGCAGTTTTAAATATTCAGTCGACAGTTGAAGAAGAAACTACTGACTAATTTCACAAACTTGACTAATAACTTGGATAATGGCTATGCACTTGGTTTAATACGGTGCCGACGACATCAAGTTTCTTCTACCTATGTTGTTTTCAACTTACTCATTTACGGTGGTCTTTAACAACTTGTCGGCGCAGACTTGCTTCCTTGTGTATGGACTGATTAATATCTCGTGGGTTGTCAGTTGCTCTTCTACGTAAACCACCTGAAATTAACATAATAGAAATGTACTGGTTTCACCAACAACCTTAAGGGTGATGAAGTCTTGCATGACTGATAGTGAGGCGTACAGAATACGTAGTAAAAATATGAAACCAAAAACCTCGAGAGTTGAGTGGCTTGGACGAAATTACCATAACTTTGAATGGAGGAACTCTAGCAGAGCCACTAGCATACTTTTATTACTTATGTCTGAAAGAAAACGATTTCCTGAACAGTTAAGAAAATTATTTTAATGCTTTAAACGGAAATGTAATTCGATTATGTATTTCATAAAATACTGTAAATAGTATTGTAAGTATTAATAGAATAAAAATGCAGTACAACGATATCTACCGTATTTTAAAATAATACATAATAAAAATAATACATAATAATAATAATCTCGCTCTCAAGTACGGACTAGTGCAACAGAGGTTGCCATATTACAAGTATATACCGGAGCCAATACTCGAAGATGACCGCACCAAAATCTATTGGGATCGATCTATATCAGGTCTAATATCAGGTTTCAGCTTTCACGGACAGGACTATTCTTGCGAATAAGCCTGATATTGTGATATTG
>NW_020653719.1:5267864-5274670 GCF_003589595.1 Hyposmocoma kahamanoa | reverse complement strand
TTAATTGTAGATATTTGCGATTGACGATTGATCATTTGTTAGTTGCGAGAACCGCATTGATCAATCGTTAATTGCTGTTTCGCAATTGACAATTAATCAATTGTCAATCTTTAAATGCCAGAACAATTAAATTTTGCCCAACACTGATGCGAAGTTGCGGCTTACCCCAAAACATTTTTATGTTACGGAAAATCTCCATTGGTTTATTTCCCGCCATAATATGTAGCGAATCACAGTCACACGTAATTATTTTGTTGTTCACAAAAATAATAGAAATTAATTTAAAAACGTGGAAAACGGACATTCCAAATTTAAAAAAGAATTAAACAGCTGCCTATGAACACACGAGTTATTATTTTATTTAAATGGTTGATCGTTATGACACGTAAATGTATGTTCTTTTAGACTGATATCCTTATTGTCGTGATATTTTAATATTTAACTAATTTAAATTAATGTATATATTTCTAAATTATAAATTTATGATATTCAAACGTCATTATCGTTATGTTTATTTTATGTAATTGTAAACGTTATTACGCATGAAATAAATAAAAAAATATTAAGTTCACTACTACACCTTCACTGTACACAGTACACCTTCACTGGAAATATTGGCTTTTCTCAACTTTAAAATAACGTATAAGAAACGTGCGCTTCTTAATTTAGCCTACCAGGAACTGCCCCAAGCTAATCACTTAGTTACTGAGATCGATTCACGGTGGATTACAGAACGTGTATCCTGCATCGTCAACATTTAGGTAGGGTTAGAGCGAAGGTGTTGGTTTATAAACTCGTAAACATCCCACTGCTGACAAGGAATTCCTCGAAGGAGAGGGTTTACGCCATAGTTCAACATGCTGACATTGCATAACTTTTAGTATACTTAGTACTTCCGTCTACATCAGTGGTGTATACCATCGGGTATACGCCATCGAAGGGGTAGGTACTTTAAAACTACGGACATCTTCTGCGGACGCGACCGATTTCGTTAATTCTAAAATGATTTAAATGAGTGAAACAAAATGCGAACGGACATAAAACAGGGATCTTTAATTATGAAAAACAAAATGTTTGGAGGCGTAGGTAAGCGACCCGTGTCAAAACGTAGGCGACGTATCGCATTTTACGATATAAAATGACAACGGGATGAACAAGTCGTGCACCTGGTGGTAAGCGACACGCATATCCAAGACGCTTATTGACAAGTCCCATTTGCCTGTAGTTTCACCAGCTACTACTATTCAAAACCACAACGCAGTAATGCTCACATTACTGCTTGGCAGCAGAAAGGGGTATGGTGGCTGTACTTCCTGGGCGAATCCTTTCACAAGGAGCTCTACTCCTATATTATATCTACTATAGCGCGAACTTTGCAATTTATTACATTTTTTTCCGACTTTGTGTTTATGGGCACCTAATTACAGCTCAGGAGCTACCAGGCCCCCGCGTTCTACAGGTTGGACGCTATTGGTCTACATTAATCATTTAATGTATAAATGGTAACCATTAAATCTGTCTAGCTGTCACGGAAGGGTTTATGAATGGTTTGTACTGAGAAATTACAAACTGGAACAGATGGTCCATTTAGACGATATTATTAGTTATATATCGCTAAGTTTTGTCACGTACACGTTTATATTAAGCTAAACAAAGGGTAATTTAATACGATCGCCATTGTGCTTGAATACTCAAAACCTTGTTAATACAACATGATTGCTTTAAGCCGTTCAACCTTACTACAGGAAATGTGATATCTGTGAACGCGATGTACTTCAAAAAACATTGCAGATAGGGAGTCATTATGATTTAGATTGCACGTCATACATAACGCCAGAAGTAAAGAATTTATAAAACATTGAATAAACAAATAAAACCACAAAAGGACACACAGTCACAGAAAACTTAAAAGACTGAATAGCTTATATTAAATACAGACACCGTAGACGAATTCGCTTTTACGCGAATATCAAATTTTGCACTTAAATGTCTCATTATGTGCGATTGGTTACACCGTTGCGTAGGTATACATACTATGTGATCGCATGATGACGTGACTATGGTCGCAGGATTTTCTGCTTTCTTTAATCATAACGTTAAAACACAGATGATTCCCAGCGCTTTCTCTTGGTTAGGCTCACTTTGATTTGATCTTAGTTTGGAACAGCGGTCACGTTCAAACATTCGGTGTAAGTTCACGAGTGTCAATCAGTACAACAAAAGTGTCGCATGCTATGAATGTACTAATATTGCAAGAACGTAAATTGCAAACTAATATCAAACCAAAGTGAGTCGAATCAAAAGAAAGCACCGGGAACTCCCCGTGCTTTGGTTAGAGTAACGGAAAAATCCCGCGACTTACGCAACTGTAACAAATCACGAATACGTATAGTCGCGTGTTTACATAGGATCGACTGCCTTTTCGGCAAGCTAATTCGGTCGGCGAAGTCGGCGAAGGCGGCGCAGGCGAGGCGCTGTTTATACTGAGTCGAAATCAACAAGTTCAATCAATCAATCGAGTATTGGCGACACTATAAATAAAGTTTACGAACAGAGACACAACAAATTCGCAACATTCTACGGTCATCACACGACTCGATATTTACACTGTACACAGTGCAACCAGTGTTGGGCAAAATTTAATTGTTCTGGCAATTAAAGATTGACAATTGATTAATTGTCAATTGCGAAACAATTAACGATTGATCAATTGTTAGTTGCGAGAAACGCAATTAACAATTGATTAATTGTTAAAATCAATTCAATTGAAATCAATTGCAATTAAAATCATTGATTGTTGAATGATTTCAATTGAATTGATTTTTTTATGATTGAAATTTAATTGATTAACGCCCAACACTGAGTGCAACCCGGTTGCAGTCTTCAGGGGGCAAGTGAAGGCACAGTGGTGCTAACTAGATTAAAACAAATCTCATTGTATTTCCACTCCATATGAAAAATCGACCCTTATGATACTCACTATAGAGTTGATTTCATTGGCAAGAAATTTATGGTCATAGCTCAGACAAAAGACCAATACCTCTGAAA
The DNA here is from genome assembly GCF_003589595.1 of Hyposmocoma kahamanoa. Taxonomy (NCBI): domain Eukaryota; kingdom Metazoa; phylum Arthropoda; class Insecta; order Lepidoptera; family Cosmopterigidae; genus Hyposmocoma; species Hyposmocoma kahamanoa. Next base: position 5,271,622 of record NW_020653719.1, on the reverse strand, counting down.
TAAGGAACCTAACATATTGAGTGCATTCACAAAGTCAATTAAGAGTCGATACTACCTCTGCTCGAATTCAAATTTTTCCCGTACTAATATGGTTCATTTCGCTTGAGTCGAAGGGCAAGGACAATGGCTTTATTTCAGAATTTGTTTTTTTACAAACGAAATTAAAGCTATTTGAAAAATGTATATCGTATACCATACGTGTCTATTCAGTTTAGTTGATATAAAAAAAAATCATTGGTATATGTGAAGTACATATTGAATACAGCGGTTTTCTTGTAAAATTTCGAGGTAAGTTTGTGTTCTTTTTCTATCATGAAAATTTTTAGAAATCATGTTTTCACACCGTATACTAATCAGTGTACATCCTCAATGTGTATGTATACAGTATACTATTCTCCAAAGTGAGCGCCATAACGAGGCATTTTTGCGCAAAATATATCATAACATACGTATATAGGAAGAAAAAAATGTCAAGCGTGCATAAATGCTTAGCTATTACCGGATGCTTGATATAAGTATATAAGTATATATTAAGGTACCTTAGGTTTCTTACCATGTCTCTAATAATGACGACGCTCTCTTTGCTGGCGGGCTTGCGGAACGAGAAAATAATCGGCATCTCGTACTGCCCCACATCGCCACATGCGAATGATATCTTTATTTCTCTCTGCAACGTTGCTTCTGCACACGACATATGGGAATAATAATTTAAAAGGATAATCAAGGAATTCCGTCTTCTCAGTATAAAAAGTCTTCTTCCCAAATAAAAAGGAATTACAATATCTTGGAAAGCTATAATTTCAAGTCCATCCTCCTAAGCCCCAGTGTACATCAAAATGTACATATTATCTGAGGTGATTCAGACCCAGATAGTAATATTATTCCTATGATCACGTAAACGCTTAGTCTACATTATAAGGAGAACGTCGCATTAAAATTTTTGCGCTATATATGATATTTTTCGCCTGCTTTCGTCACCAAGCGGTTACATGCTGGTCTGCCACATAGAGGTCCTGGTTTCGATTCCCGGGCCAGAAGGAATACTTGTATGGCGTAGATTCATTTCTTTCGTGAGTTTGGGTATAATTTGTGGTGATCTGTGTCTATAGCACCCATGACCTAGGGTTTCCCTGGTACGGAGCTGTGAGTGTGTGCGTTATGAATAATATACATGTAAGTAAGTACATGTATAATTAGGCGTTTAGTGCTTATCCCATTATAGTTTACAGGGCCTTAGAAGGACAGAACGACATTTGCAAGAATATAAGTTATGTTAAATGGTTTAGTAATAAAATAAGTTATTTTAAAACAACATTATACATGAACAAGTCTATCATGCCCTTAAAATAAACATTACTACCATTAGAGCCTGCATCTTAGATTACATATCAAATTACAACAATTGCTAAGTAACAGGACTGTTTCTTATGTGTCATTTGATAAAATGTACAAAGATGTACCTATGTACGATGAGTCATACAAAAAATGCGAAGTATCAAACTTCATTGTTGAAAATTATGACCTATTACTGAGTGTATTTAAGTATGTTATTGTCAGTTTTAAGTTACATTCAGGTTAGGACATGATACATAACAATTTGTTGCAAGAATTAACCCCGTATCAGTATCAAGCATGCTCCACATCGCAGGCCTGGCGAAATAAGGCCACATATGCAAAATGGCAACTATTTAGGAAGTGAGATTCTACAAAACAAATTAGTCGGTAACTTTTTGAAAGTCATAAAATTTTACATATTTTACTCTTATTTTTATGGTTTTCATGTGATAAAAGCACTTTAACGTTGGGTAACACGTGGTTTTATTATACTAAGAGTACTTTTTTATTTTTTTTATTTATGAATAAAAGTATGAAATAAAAGACTCGTTTAGTTCTAACTCAATGATGAATATTTAAGGTATATTTTGCTTAAAAATGGCCAAGTTAGCAACTTACTTGGTTTTATAATCAATGGCTTGCATCCAAATTGGAGGCCATGATCATTCATCTTGAAATTGAGTTTGGTGTGAGCCATTTGTATAAATACAACCATTATGTCTTCCGCTTTGCTGTCATTCTTGATTTTGAAATTGAATGTTATGTCTTCCTTCGGTCTTGCCTGCAATAACATCTCTGATCAAAGCTATCTTCTGTGCATAAAAAACACATCTACAGGATTATTAGTGAAATCTAACAGCCTAGGGCTATATTATGAACATCATAAACAACAACTTTTGTTTCATTACTTTTAATAATTCGTCAGATTTGGCTTTCGTATAAAAATATGTAAATAGATAGCTTTAAATGGTGATAACTTTATGTGGTATTAAAAGAAAGCGCCAACGTGAATACCAGTCGGATGCAAAACGTAGAAAGAAAATAGAACTCGAACCTGCGACCACGGGAATCCCTCGCTCTTCCAACTGAGATACCAGCCCCCGTAGCATGGCTACGCATGAGAGGCGCGACTCGCGGAATAAAATTGGAATAAGCGCGCCCTATTGGCTGTTTCAATCAGCCCCCGTAGCATGGCTCTGCATAATAGTCGCGATGCGCGCGATAAAATTGAAATAAGCGCGCGCTATTGGCTGCCTAAATTAGATTTGATTGAGACAGCCAATAGCGCGCGCTTATTCCGATTTTATCGCGCGCGTCACGACTATCATGCGTCGCCATGCTACGGGGGCAGATCCAATTTAGATAGCCAATAGCTCGCGCTTAATTCAATTTTATCGCGCGCGTCGCGGCTAGCATGCGTAGCCATGCTACGGGGGCTGATCGAGTTAGCAGGTTGACGGAATTCTTGTGTCTGTTATAGGTCTTTCTATTGAGTTTTTTCGGCTTTTTCGGCCGTGTGAAAAACATCTTAGAGGTTGTCAATTTTAAAATACCTTAACCTATCTTTGCGGGATGAAAGTCTATGGGTCGTATTCCAGAACTCTACTCAATGCTCAAGTCAGGACTTGAACAGACTTGAGTATGATTTCAAGCACTGGAAATACCCTAATGGCAAGGCCTTGAGTATGATTTTCAGTACTCACTGCAATACTCAAGTCCTGACTTGAGCATTGAGTAGAGTTCTGGAATACGATCCTTAGTCTTAAAACCCATTTTAGTGCTCAAATTACTTACAGAAATTTTGATATTCGGGTCTGCACTGTCCACTAGAGTTGTGAATGAAGTTTGCACACTGCATAACACCAAAATTTCCTTGCGGTTACCAGCAAACTGCTTCCTGTTACATTAATATCATACTACTGTGTGTATCAATAATTGGCATGGAGAGAACATGTTGAACTGTCACATTTATGTCATATACACATATCTTTGCACTTGACTTTTACAGTGTACAGACCCACACAAACTTATCATGCCAAACTGCTGTTAAAAATAGTTACACTAAGTTATGATTTAATTTTTCAATATAAGGTCAGACTGCAATTGCAAATTCAGCCCTATATTTACCCCTTGCCCATTTACTTTTTGTGAATGATATTAGGTTCAACTGGGGAATTTTGTCAGTTTTTAATTCAATATTATGTCATGTTTACTGAATTTGTTTATATACATATTATAGATTTTGTCTTAATTTAGTTTCTATTTCACTTTGAAAGAGGTCTGGCTAGTGGAAAATAATTTCTTTACAGTATAAAGGGCATTTGATTCTCTGGTGTAGGTGACAATGTTCTTGTAAACAGCACACACGTACAATCACACGCACGCACGCACGCACGCACGCACGCACGCACGCACGCACGCAC
>NW_020653719.1:5254800-5267854 GCF_003589595.1 Hyposmocoma kahamanoa | reverse complement strand
CACGCACGCACGCACGCACGCACGCACGCACGCACGCACGCACGCACACACGCACACACACACACACACACACATACACCCGCCCGTTTTTAGAAGCAATGTCATACACGCCCTACCATCTAACGGTGGCAGCCCACATAATTGAGGAGTGTCAGAACAAAAACTGCTAACTCACATTTTGACTAAGATCATTTATCCAACATGAAGAGCAAGTGCTAAATCCACCTTAACAATATGTTTCAAATACATAGATCTAAACACAATACAACAAATCCATTCAATGAGACTAAATGAAATTAGTATCAAAAATTGTCAGACTAGTTAGTTTTTCTTCTGAAGCTCCTCAATAATAAATTTAAGAAATTATAGTGGGCTACAGTTATACAACTGTTAGAATGGTATACAGAAAGTCATAATTAAAAATTGTTAAAATGAGTAACTTGTTATGTAAGACCCCAATCCTTATGGTGTCTATATTTTAATGTAGGAATATAACGTTGAATACATTACATTCTTAACTTCATTTTTCTAGAAATATTTTTTTTCCACATATATTTATAATTAATTTTTAACTGGAAGCAGAAGGGATGATATCTTACAACAACAACTTCATCAACTCATTATTCTGTTCCACTACAAGCATCGGGTCTCTTCATCAAGGGCACAATCTACCATGTTGGCATAATGAAGTGTTAGGAGACTTAACAGGTTTTTCAAATGCTGTGCACCTTCTTCAATGCATGTTTCATCATGATGTCTTTCATCACCGTTAGTAAAAGGTATTACTACTTAATATTCACAATACCCATCTTGGCGTCTTTTTACTTATATTGTCTACTTACCTGTTGAAGGAATAATCATAAAGCACTTTGTTCCTAATATGCTTTTCTGAGATTTCGTGTCCTGGGCCCACATTTGGGTCGGCACATAGCTCACATCGCATTTTGTATGTCTACAACAAATGAAATAGAATAAAGTAAAAAATCGTGTATAAATACCGTTGTAAAAAATAAATTCCATTTTTAAACAGAAACAAAAAAATCATATAATCTAAGTTTAACGAATAGCATGTAAACTAAAATAACAAGCTTAGGTACGTACATTTGTAAATCGATTCTCACTCATTTAATACCTACGTACATAAGCAACAAAACTATTGTTGAAAAAATTTTTTCAATTATCATTTCATAGGTAATCAGCGAGGCTCAATTTGCCGGTGCGATATTTGATTATAACTTAATTTTAGCTACCGATATAAGATTTTAGTAAAAATAAACTTACTTTAAAATACTCAATATCACAAGCGGCGAATTAAACAAAGAAAATACAAAGCCCGACGGTAACAGAAATGACATTAGAATACTTTGGAGAATACGCCTGCGCGCCACACGATACCAATGACACTTGAAATTGAATGAAACTTAAACAAAGAGTAACTTAAATGCGTTAATGTAGTAGATGTAGTAGATGTGACAAAAACGGCTTAATGTAGTAGATGTGACAAAAACGGCTGTTAGTCAATAATGAAATAATGAATTACTGTTACGCGATTAATTATTATTTTCTATTCAAGGGCCTTGGTAACACCACGGCAACACTGATTGTGTAACCTGTTATTTGTGGTTCAATCAACGTCAATCGCGGATAATGGCGTTAACCACAGACTATGGATGGCGTTAACGCAATGAAATCAAATCTCTGTTAAGCTATTGTTGCTGTTGACTACAACCATTAACCAATAAGCCTACACAAAATGGTTGTTTTCGGCACCAGTTGTAATTAAATTGATTGATATCATAGATGAATATACCCCATTGATATTAACTGCGTGTCGATTGGTGTTGGGTTATACAAAAATTTCCATTTGGTAAAAATTATATTTTTCAGAAAAATTATATTTTCCCCAGATGTTTTTCCAATATTTTTCTTTAATTTTCCACATTTGATGTTGCCACCTCAACACAAGTGGAAGTTATCGAACGAAAACGATGGAGGACGTTAAAAACGTTTTTCTTCGTTAGTGAAATCATTTTAAATTTCGTTTTTCTCTATGTAGGTTTTTGCTATACAAGTTTATTTTATATTTCACGCTAAATATAATATGAGCCTTTGAAATTATATTTTTCTAAATATCCACATTTTTCCAAATTTTCGAAATATTTTCCGGAAAAAATTCACCTATTTCAAATTTTACGGAAAACCCAACAGTACTGTCGATACCAAATACTTAAATCGACATTATTCCAATTGCATAAAGGCTAAAATAGTAGGTTCACTCGATATCATTGTCATGTACGCAAAACTACAAAACAGCGGAATAACAGGTTATCTGACACCAGTTTATAATAACAGTTATTGAAAAATCGCATAACATCCGTTACTGCCATGTATGTCTATTCTATTCTATGCCAGATAAGCGCTAATCGTAATTAATCTGTATGACCTCATCAATAGCACACCCCGGACACTCCATACAACGGTCGAAAATTATTCACCTACTACTACTACATACAGCAAGGCGCTATCTGCACACGCGTGAATGTGTGCGTGAAGTGGCAGGGTTACCTACCCATCACTTGCTCATACTAGATATGGGGAATAGAGTTTAATTTCTATCGCCGTGACAGTCGTTCCGGTTCCAAAAAAATCACAGTGCAAAATCATCGTGATTTTGTCACGACTGTTACTTCCGTAACCTTGTCACGCCTAGCGCCTATAACTTACATCACGATATATTGTACGGTGTTAGCCAGCGGCTTCAAACTTATAGCCGTTTTTTATAGAATGATTTGTTTAAGTTTTTAATCCCTTTGTAATAAGTTTCGATTCCATTCAAAAAGTTGATTTTCTATTTAATGTAATTTTGTTTGTTACTTATTTAATGCGAATCTTTGGATTGTTAAAAATAGCAATAAAGTATATGCAATTATATTTCTAGTAGAATACACAAAGTAGATTATACATAAATATAAAATACCAACTCTTCCTATAATAAAACAAATATACAAAAATATTTTACTTTGTTCATAAATAGGTTTATAATAACTGCAGATTTTTTTCATCCGCCTTTTCTAGTAGTATTAAGCATCTACGACCCTTCTGAGTGAGCAAAGAAAGTCCCTTTATTCTCATAAGGACAGATTCTCAATAGGACGGATTCTCAAGAAGACGGATTCTCATGAAGACAGATTCTCAAAAAACCGGAAATTGTACAGGTGCACGCAAAAGTATTTGAAATACGCCTCGGTAACATAAGTTTAACGTATGTCTGCATTAGGGATGTTACGGATGCAAAAATTTTGACATCCGCGGATGCAGATGCGGATGCGGATTATTAGAAGTTCACATCCGCGGATGCGGATCTGATGCGGATGCGGATTTGATGCGGATGCAGATGCGGATTGTGGGATTTTAAAAGGATAATTATATATTTATTTTTTGGCATAATTAATTGAAAATCAATTTAATTATAACTTTTAATTTATTAAATCATATTTTTAGAACAAAATAACTTGTGACAAAACAAAACTTTAGCTTGAACTTCAAGCAACAAACAACAACAACTATACAATATAATTCACCAATCTTTAACTTTAATTATTAAACAAAAAAATATGATTATGAAACTTCAAGGCTTGAAGTTTCATAATCATATTTTTTTGTTTAATAATTAAAGTTAAAGATTGGTGAATTATATTTAATAAATAGCAATATTGCAGCCTTTTCAGCTTCCAGCCTGTTTCTTAGTGGATTATATATTAATCCAGCTCCACTAAATAGTTGCTCGCTGGGAACACTGGCTGGTGGAGGTGATAAATATCTGCATGCTAATTTGGAGAGAATTTTAAATTCACAACCGTTGACTTTCCACCAATTAAGTGGATTTCCCTCTAAATCCAGTCTTTTTTTGTTACGATAAATAACTAATTCTTTGCGGAGAAGAATATCGGGGCTACTGTTGTCCGGATCTCCTTCACCTTCGTCTTCGCTCGATGAATCTAACATCATGGCAAGATCGCTTCTTAAGCAAGTCTTCTGACCCGTGCTGGACGTTCCTGGTTCAGGATCGAGAGAATCTTCCATTCTCATTCTTTTTGTTTTTTTCGCTGGCGACATAGGAGAATCAGTAACGGCAGGGTCATTAATCATCTTTATTATTTCATCTTTTATTTTTTCTTCGGTGACTGGTTTGAAAAATTTATGCTTGTAACGAGGATCTAAATATGTGGAAATGGCATAAAAGTTGTTATCTTCCAAAGAAGAAAATTTCGCTGAAAATTGTGATTTCAGGTTAGAGACTGCCAACTGAATAGCATCACTTTCTCGTGGTTTTGTTAAATAGTCGTCAAGTTTTTTCAAAAGCATTTGTATCATAGGAATCACAGATGATATGAATGCCTGAGAGCTACTCATTTCACGAGTAGCTTCCTCAAACGGTTTCAGTACTTCAATACAGCATTCTATTATTTTCCACTCTTCAGGCAAAATGGATTCAATGTTATTGTCATTGGCATAAAGACTTAATGCATCTTTTATCTTCAGAATACGCTCAAACATGTAGAACGTGCTGTTCCAGCGCGTCACACAATCCTGGAATATTTTAAGATGCGGTTGATTAAGTCTGTCCTGAATTTTTTCAAGTTGCTTTTGAGCAATGACTGAATGGTTGAAATGAGTACTAATTTTCTTACATTTTTGTTTGACGTCTTCTATGCTTTCCTGCGATCGTAAACCATGCCGAATAACAATTTGCAACTTGTGAACAGTACAATCTAAATCATTTAGCAATGCTAATCGCATTCCTCTTTTCATGTTAGAGCCTTCATCTCGTATTATGCAATGCACTTTTTCATTTGAAATATTCCATTCAGCAAGCATTGTGTTAAATTTTTCTGCAATGATATCACCAGTATGACGGTCATCAAAAGTTTCGCATTTTAACACAATTGACGATCGTTCAAAGTTTTCTGATACTCCATGACAAGTTAGGCTAAGTAAAGAAACACCTGAGCTGGGATCTGTCCAAATATCAGAAGTGAAGGACATGTAATGATATTCTTCAATTAGTTCTTTAACTTTTCCAGCGAGTTTTATATATAGCTCATGGCATATGAAATCAGTAAAAAAATTACGTCCTCTAAAATTATATTTCGGTGCTAACTCATGAATGAGACGACGAAATCCAAGTCCCTCCACAAAGTTAAATGGTAAATTTTGAAGCGCTATCATTTCGGCAATGAGTTTGTCAAGCTTTTTTGAATTAGGATTGTTAGTATCCCACTTCTTTTCTTTTTGTAGTACATCTTCTAACGAAAGCTGTTTCTTAGCTTGTTGCAACGGCAACGGAGTCACAATTGTACCTGTAAAAAATACATACAAAATTGAAACTAACTTTGGATTCTGGTTAGTGCTAAAAAAGCCTAAAAAGTGAATATTTTCACTAATACCTAGAACTATTTTTTATTTTAAATTGAATATAAAAAGTAACATAAAAATCATGTGTATAGTATAATAAATAACAACAATATATTTTAGTCACAGTATAATATAATAAAGTAAGTAATATAAAATAGCACCAAGTATAATTATCATGATTTAAATTGAAAACAGCAAATTATTAAAGAAATTAAATGAGTTTATCTAACCGTCACTAAGTTTGTAAAACATCTTATATTCCGTGATTTTCGGTACATACCTGCTTCATCATTTTTTTTCTTCAATTCCTTTTCTTTATTCGCACTTTGAAATAAACAAAACTCTTCCGGGTGTATTGATTTCAGATGATTTTTCAATGAAGTAGTAGTGCGTCCCTTCCGCGAGTAACTTTTATTACATATTTTACACTCCGACTTTTCCGGATCATTTTTGTCTATTGTGAAATAAGTCCAGATATTGCTTTTTAATGGTGGCGCCATTTTACTTTAATATTTATATCAAAATATTCTTTAAGTTCTACACAGTAAACACTCACTTTAATTTATTGACAATGAGAAAAAAATAAAGTCCGACCGAACTTTCGGACGGAAGTTTCGAACTGTCGCACGGAAGTTTCGGTCGGACTCTAGAAAAAAACACAACAAACAAAACCTGTCGAATCTTGTAGCAATTTGCGCCTTCCTATTCGTCAGTTACCGAATGAAGTTAGCAATTGTCAAAACAAACGCAAGGCACGTGCCACTCTGGCTCCGCCCACTTTCTTTACATGTTATAACTTGTTCGTGTGCATTCGTAAAAACTCCGCATTGATTGATGCGGATGTAAATGCGGATGCAGATGTCTGAATTAATGCGAATAATCCGCATTTACGGATGCGGATGCGAATATTCGTAACATCCCTGGTCTGCATGTTCCTTGCGCGTTGGTTACTTTTTGTATGGGCCTTTAAATAGTACTTTTTTTTGTCGTCGTGGCGATAATTGAGGATGCCTATCATTGAGGGATGCCTATTTCTAGCAGTGGACGTCTTTCGGCTGAAGTGATACTGATGATGATATCACAATATTTGGTCAAAATGTCAATCCACTGTTCCCAGGGTGTAAACAAACCGATACATCATAAATGGTTAATTTGTGCATTTATGATGCACGTGATCATTTTTTAAATTTATTTGAAATTATTAATTGATCCTTTTTTTCACAATACATAACATATAACGCATTATGGTGTGTCGGTTTGTTTCATCATCATCACACAGCCTGTATACGTCCCACTGCAGGGCACAGGCCTATGTATGGACCGTGGGTATCCATACACGATGCTTGTTGTTGACTCCCGGGGAATAGTGGATTGAAACAGCAGAGTAGGTATATGAGTAAATTGCAGTGGAAAGTGTAATCTCCTTGCTGTATAATTTGTTTTGTTACTGGTGATTTGATAAAACTAATTATTAAACATGTCATTGATTTGACATTGTCATGAAATATCTTGAATGTAAGCTAATTTTCCTATCTCTATGTAAAATCATTGATTTTTTTTTCAAAAATGGATAAAGCGGGCCCTAGTTCTGGAAAAATTAACATCGTGATAATTGAAGGAAATAAAGGTACGACTCAGTTTATGAGCTGTTAATTTTTATGAATATTCATTTACTGTGTCAGGACAGTTTTCCTATCGTCTCTGTTCCGTTTGGAGCTGTACAACATGTATTGATGGATAGAACTGGGGAGTAGTTCAGTTGTGATAGATCGGTTGACCGGACCATACCATACCTAAACTTTCATGTGGTAGTACAGTTAACCGGACAGACGATAATTCTTAGTGACCATGGGTACAGTCAAATCTATAGACAACCAAAAGTTTAGCTGTGGTCCTGTCAACCGGTATATCACGACTGAACCACGGAAAAGAAGCACCGAATGAAGTTTTTTACTTATTGTTATAGGTAAAGGCCGGTTATCGAATCAAGGAATGGTGCTTCTGCACGCTGGCCATAAATATAATTTTGTTAAAACAAATATGTGTGGTACAACTAATTGGCGATGCGTCAATAAAAACATTTGTAGCACTTCCATAACATTAACAGCTGATAATAAAGAAATTGTGAAAGAAGCTAAACATGTATGTTTACCAGATTATGAACGTAACAAAATTGATTTCACAATGTCATTAGCCAAACAAGAGGTTTGTCTTAATATGGCGCCTATACCTGAAATTTTTGAGAAACACTATTACAAACTTCATAAACAGGATTCTGATCATACATTTGGTCAGGGCGAAATGCTTTCCCCAGAGGAATTACCTACATTCAGTTCAAAAAAGGATACGCTGTATCGGGCACGCTATAAATTTTTAAATGTAAAAAAAAGTAAATTTTTGCGACCCCAAGATGTGCAGTTGCCAGACAGTTTAGTAAGTGATTTCTTTTTGTATGACGATGGTGTTGAAGAGAAGATTATAATTTTTGGTACTCGACTGGCAAAAGCAACATTGAAAACAGTTGATATTGTGTACGTTGATGGAACGTTTAGATGTTGCCCGATTCCTTTCTATCAGCTGTTTTCTGTACATGCTGACATTACGCATGAATCAGGAACTGTGTGCTTTGTGCCATTGTTGTTCGCTTTGTTGCCCAACAAAAGCCAAACTACATACGAGAGACTTTTCAAAATTTTAAAATATCAATTTTTTATGAATATCAGCACTTTCAAATGTGACTACGAACTGGCTATTATCCAAGCGATAAAGGCAATATATCCTGACATTGTAGTAAAGGGTTGCTACTATCATTTTACAAACGCAGTTTGGAAAAAGTCGAAATCGATTAATTTTAGTTCATCCAACGAGGGTCGTAAATGTACTCAGCTCTTTTCCTTATTAGCACTGTTGCTAGCGTCGCTTATACCGGAGGCGTATCTGACATTATGTGAATTAGCTCCTAATACTGAAGAAAGTACACAATTCCAAAATTATTTCTCGAAGCAATGGATCAATCTTATTACGAGAGAAGTTTTCAGTTGTTTTGGCGAGAAATTTCGAACGACAAACGCAATCGAAGGGTGGCATAAAAGAATTAATTCTAGAATTCCTAAAAGGCCATCGATGCTTTATTTCATCATGCTTTTGAAGAAGGAAGCAAAACTGTCGGACATAAAAATTGTCAGAGGGTCCTTTTATTGTGCGGGAAAAAGAAGGAGAAAAAGTGACATTTTAGTTGACAGAAAAATTGAACAGATTGTATCTGAATGTGTACGGAGTGAAATATCGATCTTTGAGTGTTTGCAACGCCTTGCGATACTAAGACGTTTTGACGACGACAATTGACAAGTTATTAAAATAATTTTATCTCTATTTTTTTCTCTTTTTCTCCTTACGTGTACTGCTGTTCTTTTGAGAATCTGTCTTCATGAGAATCCGTCTTCTTGAGAATCCGTCCTATTGAGAATCTGTCCTTATGAGAATAATGGAGAAAGTCATCCTATTTCATTCACTCCCATCGCCGAAATGGCCCGATTTAAAGAGAACTACAACGAGTGGCGCGTTCAGTCACCACGGAACGGAGATCGCGCATCGTATCAAATACGTATGTCGTGATGTGAGTGACGGGGATAGCTATTGGAACGGAGGAACACCTATGTGACTTTGGAACGTCGTTCCTTCGGAACGAGTCACGGTGATGCTGTTTGACGGCGGATCATCATGATTTTTTCATCGTGACGTTATTTATCACCCACCTCTAGCTCATACTATTACGTTACGTGGCCAGAGCGACAACATAGCGAAAATTCTAACGCGAATTCCATTATAGAATCCTAATAATTACACATGTTCATTACGTATTTATATCGATATAATATTATATTTTTTATTAATTCACTAACTAGAATAACATTGCAAATTTATTAAAAAATATATTAAAAGCACTTAAAATGTTACATTGTGGACAGGTAGCTTTAACTAAGGTAACCAAAGTATTTGAAATTGCGTATTTGGATACGCCATAACTTCGTGAGCTCGACAAGGGTTCTTGCCAACATTGCTTGCAAAAAAGCCAACTTTATCATTACCAAGTTAATAATTAGGTATATTCACTACGTAATATTTATCGGCAATACAAATTGAAAATTGTAGAACCCTTGTCACAAACTACTAATACAAGAACCCTTGTCTAGCTCACGAAGTTATGGCGTCTTATTATATCAATATAATAAATATGTATTATATATTACTCTGCACTAAAGAAAACAATAACTGAATGAGACTCAGACATAAGTTTTTTTACTTACTTCGTATTGTAAGAAATTAAATATCCAAAATTAGTTATTCAAATGCTATTTATTTATTCAATTTTACTTCTATCTCTAGAGCACAAACATTATTTTTTCTTTTCCACAGAACACTATGTCTTGACTCCATTAGTCGATAAACGGAACAGCCTGCCCCGCGCTAGTTAATATCTTTTTTTTTCTACGTTATAGATGGCTCCTCAATCGCCATCCGCGCGAAACATCTTTCCCGTTTCTCGGCTTTAGCTACAATCTTTTACGTAAATTTAAACCAATCATTTCAAGATCAATCAAACACCACAATTACAATTGCGAATTAACATGACAGTAAAATGTTCTTTAACAAAACTTAACAATTAAATAGTACGCAATCGAATATATTTACGGAATCCATTATTGAAGGACATTATCAACTAAAGAACTTTTTTTTATAATTCGGTACAAAATCCAAGAGTTATTGATTAATAAAATACAAATTGTTATTAACCGTAATACGTTTTTTTAAACAAATTATATTTTTTTAAAACACCTCTAGTCTAAAATAATGTCAGGTTAATATTCTTAGATTCCGATAAAGATGGCTCCACTATCGCCATGCGCGCGACAACATATTTCCTGTTTTTTGAATTCAGCTACAATCTTTTAAATAATTTTAAACTAACCGATAACATACGAAAATTACAATTGCAAATTAACATGACATTTTTTTTATAAAATCTGATATTGAAGGTCATTATCAAGAACGAACTTTTTATTACAATTCGGTATAAAACACAAGAGTTATTGTATTTTAATACTATTTAATATATTATTAAAATATAAAAGTTAGTAATACACACATTTTTACACGAATCATGACAGTATCATCTTTCAAAAAACGAAAGAAACTCCTCTCTTTATTCCGTTTAGATGATTATAAACAGACGTACACAGCAAAATTCACGACCATTATAAATAGTAACGTAAAATGATGTTGTATATAAACGTACAAATTTCGTAATGAATAAATGAAAACTATATTCGAACATCAAAGCCTTGTACTCGTTCAGTCAATGTGACCGTCAATGTGCGGGGCGTGGTGCGGTATCTAAAGCTAGGGAGGGCGGAGAGTGTCCGTTCTCATTACTTATTTGTTCTCTGTCAATAGTTCCCGGTATCGTTCACAATTCGGTCAGAATTTGATTCAGAATCTACATAGTTATTAAATTTCGATAGTTTTTGTTACTAATATTAATATAAATAAGTTTTTTTAACGATAATATAAGGCGTTGTTCGGGGATTTTTCTTATAAGGGGGAAATACCAATAGTTTTTTAATACAAATCCGAAACGAATGTGTTGTCTAATCGTTAGAAACTTATCAGAAACATCGATCATCATATGATAAAACCTAAGGACAAAACACTCACTAAAAATAATAAAAGTATGTGACAATGTTCTTAGAATGTGATATAATAGATATACCTAGTGCTAGTGCTGATCACATGTTAATCATACTCTCAGATTACAAAACATTTGTAATCTGAGATCATACCTTTATAGCGTGCGTAATTGTGCGCCTGAGTTGTCTCCTGTTCTCACACGCCTGTACCGCCTCTCACTTGAGACTGGTGTAGTTCCCAGGTCGTGGAAGCTTGCAAACGTGCAACCAGTGCCGAAAAAGGGAAACAGAGCTGACCCTGTCAATTATAGACTTATCTCACTCGCTTCCATACTTTGCAAGACTAAGGAACGCGTAATCAACAACTGTCTCCTCTCATACCTTCTAGACAACGACCTCCTCAGTGATCGCCAGTACGGATTCCGATGAGGGCGATCTATTAGGGATCTTGTGTATGCCTGTCACATATGGAGCGAGGATATAGTAAAGCAAGGCGAAGCACTTGCAGTGTCTTTGGACATTTAAAGTTTATATCACGGAGAGTGTGCGATGGAATTACACGATTTAATTCCGCCTTACCCCTTTCCATCACCGGTGGACTAGGCGTAGGCTTGGGTTCCACCCCTATGTTGTGGATATTCCAAAGTTTCTCACGACGCGTTATACTTCCACATTTATAAGGCGAACGGCTATGGAGTGGAATTCCCTGCCTGCAGACTTGTTCCCTGAACGTTATAACTTGAGCCTTTTCAAACCGAGAGTGAATAGGCATTATTTAGGTGTGTCGATCGTCGATCTCATCGTCACTTTCCATCAAGTGAGATGGAGGTCAAATGTGCACTTATAATTTATTAAAAAAAACTTACTAATCTTGGCAATCTTTCTCTTGAAATGCTGCCGACTAAAAAGATATTTTATTGTTCAAAATGCTATGTATATAGGTAATATAATTATGCAGACAACATAAGAGATGACATGCCCAAGAGCTTTAAAAATTTTAACCTCATTGATGTTGAATGAATCCATTTATTTAGTTAATGAGTGACATCCGGCAAATGTATGTAAATACCTACATACGTATTCTTTGGGCAGAAGTTTGTTTGGTCTAATCATGTTTGTAATACCGTTTGTTTTCCATATAATTTAGATTGCTGAAAATTCGTTTCGACAAAATTACTATTCTTAGATAAAATTGTACCGCCATATAATTTTACCATACAGCTTCAAAATTCTGGACTGTACTGCTGTGCTGGTGCACAGCAAGTCCACTTACTTAAGTATTATGTGTAATAATACTTAAGTAAGTACATACTTAATTTTCGTCATACCATTGTGCTATTTTTTGCTGTCATCTGAAATGTAATTTAAAAACAATGGTCTTGAGTAATCAATACATAACTTATAACTAATCGAGGAGAGTACTAGAGCCTGTTTTTTGTGTGTTTGCATTACCTAGACGGTACGACCACCTCCAGTAGGTTTAGGTTAGTATATGATAATGCCGTATGAGCCGAGAGACCATAGCGAGCGTGTCGCGGCAGCGGCCGGCGAGTGCCAGGGGGTCTACTTTCGATCTCTGTCCGATACAATTACTGTCAAATAAGTAATATTCGACAAAATTAAAAGACAAGTATCAAGTATGAAGCTTCATTCGCATCACGCGTCTTTTCATTTGGTCAAGTATTGCTTATTTGGCAGTAATTGTTTCGGACAGATGTCGGACGGAGATCGAGAGTAGACCCCCAGAGCCGAGTTTGTTTGCATTACCTAGACGGTACGATCCCCTCCTGTAGGTTTAGGTTAGGTTAGTATATGAAAAAGCCGCATGAACCGAGCGAGCGTGTCGCGGCTGTGGCCGGCGAGTGCCAGAGCAGAATTTGTTTGCATTACCTAGACGGTACGACCCCTCCTGTAGGTTTAGGTTAGGTTAGTATATGAAAAAGCCGCATAAG
>NW_020653719.1:5235202-5254790 GCF_003589595.1 Hyposmocoma kahamanoa | reverse complement strand
ACCTCCTCCTGTAGGTTTAGGTTAGGTTAGTATATGAAAAAGCCGCACGAGGCGCGTGAGCGTGACGCGGTAGCGGATGGCGAGTGCCAGAGCCGAATTTGTTTGCATTACCTAGACGGTACGACCCCCTCCTGTAGGTTTAGGTTAGGTTAGTATATGAAAAAGCAGCATGATCCAAACGAGCAAAGCGAGTGACTACAACTCGATCAAATTAATTTGCATCTCGTTTACCATATTTTCTAAAGTTGCGAGGTGCTTTAATTTGACGAGTTGTATTGTGCGACACGTTCTAATAATACTTTTAGTACCTGTATGCTGTAATAAAAAAAATATAACAAAAATGTATCATGGATATCGTTTTTTTACAAAATAAGAATATCTAATTAGATACATTGGTCAAACGGTTTGTTGGGGAAATAAAAATTGGGAAAAGAATGAATGAATGAATGAAGTTTATTTATTTCTCAATCACAAAACAGGCTTAAGAGTAAGGAACTTAAAATACAAGACCAAAAATTGGTCAGACTGTTTTGTGAGAGACTGGTGCCCGAGATAGGTATAGAAAAACCTGAATTACGGGTCACCAGGCTTCCACTCTGCAGTTGAGCAATTTGGTTGTGGCACAGAGGTTGTGAAAAAGGATAAAATATATAAAAGTTAGTGGAATAATCCTGATTTAGAATTATAAGGGTACTAGTGAACTAAACTTATTATTTAAAAGAACCCTCTAAAGGTTTGACATTAAGTAAACTCACAATATGAAAAGTGTGAAATTGAGTGAGGGAGTGTTTATAAGGTGAATGTGTTACTGAATAGGAGTGTAAGAATTGTACGTAAGGGGTGTGTGGAATGTATAGTGTGCGAATGTGTTAAGGCGAGAGAACTACGACTTGGGAACAGTTAAGTGAGAGATGTTTTATTTGAGGATAAGAAGAAGTTGCTCAGTCTCCTCATAATTTTGGGTTTTAATCCAACGGGATACAGTTTTTTTGCAGAGAGATTTTGGGAGAGCGTAAAAAGAAAGCTTTGTGTTTAATTTGTTGTACAAGTAGGGAGCGAGGAAACAGAAGAAATGTTGGGAAAAATTGGTGTTAACAGAATGGGATTGGCAGACCGTGCCCTTTCTACGTTTATCCTTGGTGATATTAGGATCAAATACAAGTAGGGAGTGCTTTTTGAGGACAGTGTTACAAACAAATAGTTGTCTAACGGTAAGCACATCCCATAGCTTATAGAGTTCACTAGTTGGGTAACGGTAGGGAAGACCAGTTCCCACCTTCAAAATAGCTCGTTGAGCCCGTTCCAGTTCAATGAGATGAGTTTCAGAGGCTCCACCCCATGACGTTATACAATACCCTAAAACTGATTGGCAAAGGGCAAAGTAGACAGTGGTCAGAGTTTTCTGGTCAGCCACACACCGTAACGTCCTGAAAATGTAGATAAGCTTACGGAGACGAGGTACTACAGAGTCAATACGGGGTTTGAAAGTAAGAGACTGATCTATGATGATGCCTAGGTATCGAATTGATTCAGTTCTAGTAATATGAGGACAAGGGCAGTCTAGGTGACTAAGGTTACAGGATGTATGCACCCTGAGAGTTAAATCCAACGACGGCAGAAGATGGGATCTAACAGAAAGTTAACAGATTCTGTCGCAGCCAGGTACACACGACGTTGAGACCATTCTGCGCAGAGGCAAAGACCTCACTCCAGCTCCGTCCACTGACGAAAAGCGCCGTATCATCAGCGAAGGCCAAAATCCTGATATAGGGAAGCTTAAGGTTGCACAGGGTGTTAATAAAGACCAAGAACAAGGTAGGCCCAACAATACTACCCTGGGGGACGCCGTAGGTGGCGGGGAGTTCATCGCTCAGCCAATGATCGATCCCAACACACTGTTTCCGGTCAGTCAAGTAGTCCCTGAAAAGATCAAGAGGAATTCCTCTCACCCCCAGCTCCTCGAGCCTGCAGATGAGATGGGGAACAGAAACTGTGTCAAATGCTTTTGCTAAGTCGAGAAATATAGTAAGACATTTCCTTTTATTATCAAGGTTGGTCACTATAGAATCGATCAGTTCGTGAACAGCATCATTAGTGGATAATCCAGTACGGAAACCAAATTGAGAAGGTGATATTAGGTTGTGAGATTCTAAATAACCGATAAGCCTTTTGTTCATAATCCGTTCAAGAATTTTAGACATTGCTGGAAGAATGGAGATGGGTCTAAAATTATTGGCACAGTCTCTGTCCCCACCCTTAATGAAAGAATAACTTGTCAATGTGTCTAAATAGTGAAACATTAAATGGTGTAATGAAAAAAACCGTAAAATGTTTTCGGACAAATGAAACAAAATCTATTCAATAAAAGTCTAAAGGTTTTCGGAGAAACAAAATTCTGTAAATCATGTTTCTAGCTTGTGATAGGTAACCCCTATGAAGACATTGGTATTATCGTACCTATAGGATGGAAAACAATTATTATAGTGTTTTTCTTTTTTCTGTCCTCTTTTAAGATTTTTCTTAACTATATTAGTACTAAGGAAATTGTTTTAGGAATCATAAGGTCTTTTTTTGTGAAAACAATTTTGGCAGGCAATTTCTTTTAGTCAAGTGTGAGTCGTCCATGAACGTAAATATTTTCATTTTTTTATGCTGTTCGGCTTGTAAAGATAATTTCATTGTCGGAAGGAAATAATGGTCACAGCAGAAGTTAATCAAATTTATTGTTTTTTTTTTCATACAATAGAATGCAATGAACTAAATCCTAGTCGAAGTACTTAGTCGTGCATAAATATTTTTTTAAAGATTTAATCGTGCCTAAGCCAGTTTTCGTATTTCCTATGGTTTCGGATTTTCTCACACCGCGTCCCGGTTAAAAAACGCACGTTACAACTTTTCATGCATTTTGGTTGGTGGGTAAATAAAAAGAAAAAATATAAATCCAAATTATTTATTAAAAAAAATTGCATTAAAATAAAAGTAAAATTACACATATAAAAATATCGATCTCGGTATTATAACGTTTATAAAATTGATAATGTATTATAATAAGTGATAATGATCACAGTCAATGCATTACTTAATAAAGACGAATTTAATTAATTTCTTTGGAACTATCGCACACACTATATATCTTTCGTTTATCATAACAATACTTTGTCAAATTTTATACAAAAGCAAGAGGAAAGACGAAATCATTAATTTGTGTCAAAGATTTAAAACTAGTTCGAAAATAAAAGTAAAAATGTAGCAGCAAGAGCATAGAGTGTATATAGAACATAGAGTCGATATAAAATATAAAGGTACTAATAGTGATACTTTTAGTATTGTACGCGTACTATACAATACATTACCATTAGTACGTCCTATATAATGTACTATATGTAAATTGGCCGTGAAAGTTTTGTAGTCAACCGGAATAAACACATCGAATTGTGTATGCCACAAATTCGAGATTTTTACGATACTTACACTCTTGGCCTATGGTGAGCACTGTTCATGTCAAGAATAGAATTGAGCGTTAGTTTACTTACCACGAACTTATTTTTTTATAAAAAAATTGCGATAAATATAATTTCAAAAATCTCTTATTCATCAGACATGATATAATCTTAAACTATGTTCCTTACTAAATACATTTTGTTATAAACTTGGTAAAAATATGAGTAGTACATACGTATAAAGAGAGTAGAGTCAAACTTCAGTTGGTGATTATCATCACCAGATATCGTCAATGATAACAAACTTTAGCACAAAATTAGACTTTTTATATTACACCCTATATTAATGTACAGGTACATATTAATATTTATTTCAATACTAATTTAGCACCATAGGTAATAACAATAATATAGACCCTGTGATTTCCAGATCTTAACCCAGACAAAACTAAAAACATTGTTGTGTATATTATTAAATTTATGGAGAAAACAGAATAAAGGTAGAAGAATTATAGAGAATGAAAATGACAATTATTTTTTAAATCTGACCTGTGAAATGGATGAAGTTTGGAAATCAGCGCGCGAAAAAAAGTGCGATTGATACCAATCAAGTGCAGTAGTAAAGTTGTGAATATTCATCAAAACGATTTAATGTGTGCACAGGCCATCGAGTATATAACCAGAAATAGAGACGAAATAAGGGCCATAAATTCCTGGTAACTCATCAGTGATATATCACTTATAAATATCAACTCTTGTTTGCATTGAAATATAGACAGCGCCAACAACAGACCTGTTTGTACATCTCCGCATATTCCAAAAATATTCCGTATTTATTGTAATAAAGATAATCACTCTAACAATGGCGTGCTGTTCCATTCGGTGGTGTAAGGAAAAACAGCAAAACATCTAATTGCAAAACAAATGGAATCAAATTTCATTGGTAATTAAATATGTAATTTTGCAATTTTCGTTTATTATATATAGCAAAGCTCAAGTTAACTGGTCGATTTGAAGTGAAACAATTGACGACACCTGTCAATTGTTTCGAATTCAAGCTGGCCAATCAGAGCGCAGTTGTCACAGTAATGATATGGCAGAATAGTTTTCAAACAAATTAAATGACATTTCGTCTCTTATTTCTGGTTATATACTAGATGGCACAGGTAAATCGCTGTGATATATTTCGACCACATCTGTATTCAGACCTATGGAATTCAGGCTTTGTAATCGGTGAAATAACGATTTGGGACCTAATTTAAAAGTTTGGAACACGGCTGTGCTTACGTGTGACATGTAGCGACTAGCACGAATGAAGTGAACACTCGTTACTTATGAATAATTCATTTGCAAATATGAATCATATTATAGGAATAATTTTTATTTCGTAACTGTAGGTAATGTTACTACACGAAGTAGTATAGTTCAAGGGGAAATCTTAAAATTGCAACCTAGATCAATAAGCAATACAACGCACGGTCAAGATAGTACTACCGACGCTGTAGCCCACCGGCGCGACGTCGCGCCCTGAAGAATACAGCTGTTGTTTTTGAAATGTATAAATCAACCGATTTACTTTTTATTTTTCTTTTTGTTTTTTATTTTTTTGTCGACTTTCGTGTTCATAGCTTTTTCGATTACTTCACTAAGAAGGCACTTTGCGAACCTTGTTTTTGTTACATCTTTAAGTAAAGCCTCAGTTCGAGGCATCTGCTCAGTTTCTTGACCAATGTAACAATCGTATTCTTTGCAAACGTTCATGTATTTCCGCCACTTTTCGTCTCTTACCAGACAGGTCGCGTTCCCGATTATAATGAGTTTTGCTTTGGCTCGGGTTAGAGCTACGTTGAACCTCTGTGAAAGATAATGCCATAATAAGAAAGTATGACGGTTTAAAAATACCCTGTTATAATTATATTGATACTATTCAGAGCTTATATAAATATATAAAGTAAGGGATCTAAAATACAGGGTGTAACAAAAACCATAGTTCAGTTGGTGATCGTAGTCATGATAACAAACCACTTTAGGAAAGCAAAACCTTTTAAATTAGCAAAAAATGTTTAAAATAACGTTCTATTGCTCTGGTGCTCATAGTAATGGGAATTCTCTAGTCGGAGACCAGGTAGTTGGTGTTATTTTCTGGTGCATTATTATTATTACAAAAAAATTGATAAAATTAGATCTTGACCTTGGCCTGGGTGCCTAAAATATTGGCAGCGTTCCAACGTTGTGTTAGCTATGCTAATATGTTGGGCAATGTTGTTGCCAGCTTTTGGGTTTTGTCGGTCTGTTACTTTTTTTGGATATAATTTTATAGCAAGATTGTTAAGGTGTCAACTAAAGAGTGCAAATACGCAGTCAAAATAAAAAAGTAATTTGTTGGAAGGGACTTGTACCAAATCAGTATGGTGCTTGGCATTTTATTCCCAGAAATATTTAACCGGTATCAACTTTTTTGCTAGAGAATAATAGAAAAATATTGTGACCTGCATTTTTTAAAAATGATTTAAAACACAAGTTCACAAATATTTTGTTGATTATCCGCATCACTGCGATACTAAAAAAGTTCAAAATCCGCTTAAATGAAAAACAAATTGTGTAAGATAGCGCAATTGCCTAGCCATAATGGTATCTCTTTCATGCAAGTAGTTATTCACTTCACTTTTTATTTTTATGGCTCCATTATTACATAGAATGATGATTTTGCCAAAGTCACGGTGGAAAGAAAAATTATCAAAAAAAAAAAAAACACTGAGTTCTACTACGACGTTAACCGGTGTTGATGGATTGGTCCACGGAAGTACTCAGGTGAGTATCTAAAACAAAAGACGGCACAAATATATAGCACGGATTTATATATATATTATTTAACTGGATGAATTTACTTAGAGTAGAAATATAGGGGGAAAACACAAAAGTTAAAAGATTATTTATGTTAGTGGGGCGGGGGAATTTTGGAGGTAACAAATTATAAAGCCGGACAGAAATATTAGGGCAATTGAAAAAAATGTGTTCCAAGCTACCGTCCTCTGGGCCACACGCGCGCAGAAAGTGATCTTGGACTCTGATTTTACGCAATAAAACCCAGGTGCAAACACGACCTAGGCGCAATTGTATAATGGTAGAAGTGACCTTTTTAAGCAAATTGCGGCATTTAAAAAACCAGGGCTTAGTGGGTAGATTTGGTTGAAGGTTACCATAGTGTTTACCAACAGTTTGTCGTGTTTCCTGCCACAATTCCGCCAAGAAGCTAGCATTTGAGTTTTGGTCATGGCGAGCAGAAGAACTAACACACTAACACAGCTCTAGGGAAGCACTTATTATATTTGCACACACCGGTTCTTGTTGCATCTTTTGCAAAGGCGTCTACTACTTCGTTACCACTGATCCCAGTCGCCAGGAATCCAGGCCAGAGTTACCTCAATTCCTCCACAGTGACATCGGTGCAGAGCTTTCTTAATTTCGAGGGTGATGGAGAAATTATCTTTGGAATGGAATGGAAGCTTAATGATGTCTTGGAGGCAGCTTAGAGAGTCTGATAGGATTAAACATTTATTTATTTTATGGGATTCAATATAGAAAATGGCTTCAAGAATTGCAATGGACTCTCCAGAGAATACCGAATTCAGATATGGGGATTTAAAACTAAGCAAGAAGTTGAACTTGGCGAACCAAACCGCGGCACCCAAGTCGCCATGTTCGTGTAATTTTAATGCGTCGGTAAAAACAGTTGTCCAGTCATGCCATTTTCCCTCCACTATATCATTGATGACTTGGTTGGCTCACGGGCTCATCTTTCATGATTCCAAAATTAAGATAGACTGTTGGACGGAACGTTAAGCATTTAAAATCGGCTTCAAACAGCGGATTCCTATAATTTTGGGAAATAGGAAAAGGAAGGAAAATTTTGTTGAAACTGTTGATAAGCAGGGGGTGTTTCTTGTAAGTCCAATAATTAGAGGAGGGAATAAGGTCCGACAAGGATTGTAATGTGGGGATCAAAGGGTGAGAGTAGAATTGAACGACTTTAAAAAGAAATCTGTTGGCAAGGAATTGTCTACGAAGATGTAAAGGAGGCTCCAGACATTCGATGTATAGTTGAAGTATAGTCGGAGTGTTTATCGAGAACGGACGTGTCGATCTTGTAGATTCATTTTTAAGTTAATTCGAATATTAAATTTGTGATTGGACAATTATTGAGAAAGTGAATTCCATGTCTAACGAAGGAGCGTTTAACGAGTGATCGACACCCACTGGGCGGTCTTAGAAAGGGAGCAGCATATTTTTCCGAGTTCAGTGTGGATTTGAACCCGCGTCGTCTGTGCCAAAGTCTGCCGAGTATCCAACGCGCCATCGTGATTCGCTATACAGCGACGAAATAACCGGTCCCCTACTACATGGCTACAACGTGACGTCGGCATACGCGTAGCGCAGGCGCTACGAAGTGACTACGGCACTGTACCATACTTGTTGGCAACCGTAGCTGCATCGCTTGTATACGGCGAAATGAGTTCGGTAAGGTGTTCGGGCTGTACCAATGACATTGACCCAAGGCGTCATTTACTCTGTAGTCTATGTGACGGTGATTACTGTTTAGATTGCGCTAATGTTAGTGAACAGCGCTACTACAATACTATGAATGTGGAGCACAGGGCTAAGTGGAAATGTCCAGCCTGTTGCTGCAAACAGCCAAAGGGGGATAATAGCAACACTCCTGTGGGAATATATGCAAGTCTGTCTAATGATGATGAAAATGTAACTAGACGTAGAAATCCACAGTCGAACATCCAGAGCGTACCAAAATGTATTATGAATGACACTTTCCTGGATGAG
Organism: Hyposmocoma kahamanoa; assembly: GCF_003589595.1. Taxonomy (NCBI): domain Eukaryota; kingdom Metazoa; phylum Arthropoda; class Insecta; order Lepidoptera; family Cosmopterigidae; genus Hyposmocoma; species Hyposmocoma kahamanoa. Next base: position 5,246,514 of record NW_020653719.1, on the reverse strand, counting down.
TCCGTTAACACATATGCTCTCCGAGAAATAGTCCGGGAGGAACTAAGTACTTCATTATGCGACAATTTAGCTGATAAACTTAGTGTAGCCATAGTTGGTAAGATTGAGACGTTAATCAATAGTACTTTGTCTAATTTAACGTCCACAATAAGTTCCATTGTTGAGGACAAGCTGAATGTGCTGTCCGGAGCTAGAATTATAACCTCCGAGAGGAATAATTCAGAGACTTCGAAGATTGCTACTAAGAAGCCGGCTGTACGTAAATCTAAGAATACCAAGTCTATGAACGCAGCGCCCAAAAACGTGCTCGTGTGACATGTGGTAGTGCCAGACCAGGTGTGTCGCAGCTTCAAGCATCTGAGCGCGTCCGCCATTTGCATCTCTACTTCGTAAAGACTGGTACCTCGGTAGATCAAATACGACTACATTTGAATACAGTTTGTGATCCCAGTGCAGTTCTATCCATTGAGTCGTTAAAAGCTAGAGGCAATTATGCGTCATTTAAGCTCACCGTAGCTTGGAGTTCTGCTGAGAAAGTTATGACACCTGAAACATGGCCTCAAGGCGTATGTATAAAACCTTGGACACTGCCCTTTCGTAGAACCCACGAAAGGGAAAGGAAAAAAAGCCAGAGTGCCTAAGCGTGTGCACAAAAAACTCCACTTGATGGCCTACTATCAGAATGTGCGGTGGCTTAAATCTAAACTTGCTACATTTCGAACTAATCTTTTATTACTAGTTGACGTCGATCTGGTGGCTATTACCGAGACTAACTTGGATATGTCAGTTCATGACTCAGAGGTTTGTGGTACCGATGACTGGCGGCTATTGAGAAAGGATCGAGTAGCGCGCGGCGGTGGAGGCGTTATGCTAGCAGCCCGTTCGCCAATATGTCTCGAACGTATGCAGCCCTACGAAACCGCGCGTTGTGAGGACCTTTGGGCTAGAGTTGTAGTGAACGGCAGTTATATATATGTCAATGTTGTGTACATCTCACCCTCGTGTAGTGATGAGCGCTATTTTGAGTGGTTCCACTGTGTAGAACAAGTGTGCGCCAAACACTCTAGTGAAAGGGTTATAATTCTGGGCGACTTGAACCTTTACAGTGCTAGTGATAATGTTAATAAGTATTTTCAATGTTTTCAAAAAATTTGTAATTTTTATCAATTTAATAACGTCACAAATATGAATGGAAGATGTCTAGATGTGGTGCTGACTAGCGACGAGATGAGAAGTGAGGTACAAGTATGTGCAGCTGCTCCGCATGAGGTTCTCACTAAGATTGATCTCCATCACCCGCCACTAATGATGCAATTTGTGTACGAATGTCACAAAACATCTAGAATGGAGCCCTCAAATATTGGTCATCATCTAGACTGGAACTTTGCTAAAGGAGATTTTAATCAATTGTATCAATTACTTCCAGTTGTAGATTGGCAAACTTTATACGAGATCAGAGATGTTGAGGCTGCGGTCCAGTATTTCTATAATGTCATTTATGATATATTCGACATTTGTATACCGATGAAAATACGTAAGCGATCTCATAGTGGTAGGATATATCCTGTATATTATACAAAACCAATTATACGCGATATTAGCACCAAAGCTAATTATCATCGTCTATGGAAGACTACGAGTGATCTAGAACACTATAACAAGTTTGCAGAACTTCGATCTAAAATCAAGGTAGATGTATCTAAGGCCTATTTAGACTTCATGCGTAGGATATCAGACCAGATACATAATAACCCCCAACAGTTTTGGTCTTACGTGAATGGTTTGCGAAGTAGCGGTGGTATAGAAAATAAACTCACAAAATGCGGCAATGAATATCGTGGTGCGGGGGCGGCTCAAGCATTTGCGGAGTACTTCAGCTCTGTTTTTCTTTCCGAGAATCCGTTGCTTGACTGGGCTGGTTCAACTGCGGACTCCTGTGGTAGGCACGTGCACGTGTCGTATTTCACACAGTCGGATATTAGAGCCTCTATTAAGACATTGAAGCCGAGTTCATCACCAGGCCCTGACGCTTTCCCAGCGTTTATAATTAAAGGTTGCGTTGATATTCTTGTGGATCCCATCACATTTTTATTTAATCTGGTGTTAGAATTTGGTAAATATCCTAAAATTTGGAAGCAGTCTCGCGTCACTCCAATGCCTAAAACGGGATCGAAAACTGCAGTAGAAAATTATCGACCAATAGCTATATTATGTTCTCTTGCGAAGATATTCGAAATGACTCTGCACGGGTATTTATTGCCGCAATGTCGGCCATATATTACCGAGGCTCAGCACGGCTTTCTGCCAAATCGATCAGTCGCGACCAACCTTTGCCATCTCGTGGATTACATATCAAGCGAGCTACAAACAGGTAACCAGGTGGATGTTATCTACCTCGACTATCAGAAGGCTTTCGACAAGGTTGATAATGAGCATGGGTTTCTCGCCGCGGCTTCTTAAATTATTTGCAAGTTATCTGTCTGATAGGGAGCAATTCGTAAAGTATGGGCCGTTTGCGTCAAGTTCCTATAAAACGCTTTCTGGAATTAGCCAGGGTTCAAACCTGGGTCCTTTGCTCTTTGTTATTATGATCAACGATCTCCCAGACGTAGTACAAAATTCCACCGTGCTCCTGTTCGCCGACGATGTGAAATTGGTCAGGTCCGTAAAAGGTGGAGAGGATGCGATGGTGTTGCAAAGGGATCTTGATAGTGTGTACGATTGGAGTAAAAATAATAAATTGTACTTTAACCTTGCAAAGTGTGAGGTGATCAGCTTTACGCGATCACCACAACCGCGTGAGTTTATGTATGTATTAGAAAATATGCCAATTACAAGAGTCACTCAGTCACGGGACCTTGGAGTTGTATTCGACAGCCGTCTGACATTCTGTGCGCACATGGAATCAGTTGCGTCGGCAGCATGCCGACGACTGGGGTTTGTACTCCGAAATGCCTCTCATCTCTCAGACCGGGCGACTTGCACGCTCTACATGTCATTAGTGCGAAGTATATTGGAGACAAGCTCGGTGATTTGGATACCTTGTGAGAAGAAATATAACCTCATGTTGGAGCAGGTGCAGAAACAGTTTCTCCGCCATTTATACAAAAGGCGCTACGGTTATTACCCGTACATGTATCCCACGCTTTTCATACAAGGGCATCTCGGTTTTGACTCGCTACAGTTGCGTAGGTTCCTCGCGCTGGCCAAATTTGGTGTCAATATTATTCGCGGTAAAATTGACTCCGCCTATTTACTGCAGCGCATGCTAAGGCTGTTTGTGCCGGATGAGTACAGGCGCGCGCGACACCACATGCTGCTGGCGCGGGGCCTGGCCCGCACGCAGTCACACCGAAACACACCAGTGCTGCGCGCCATCACGCTCCTCAACTCCGTTCTCGAGGCGGCACCACACTCTGATTTGTTTGACAGCACAATTGGATGTCTGATGTGTGAATGCAAGAAAGTGTTTGAACCATTGATGCCTGTGAGTTCAATCCTGTGAACTGTATTATGTTTATTTGTTTGTATGTTATTTGATATGTTTTTTTTTTGTTTTTGTTTGTAGCGATTTGGATTTATCTGTAAAGCTACAAATATTAAATGAATAAATAAATAAATAAATTCGATTTGGAGAGCTTTTTTGTGAGGATTTCATAGCTCCTGTGATTATCTCAGACATAGCAAGGGTCAGCAGGCAAGTAGCTATTAGTAAAAGGCGACACTTTGCAACAAGAATGACATTGATATCTGATCTGTCATTATATTTTTAGGGCATTAGCCACTAGCAAAAGAAAAAAAAACAAAAATGCGATCCGTTCCGTGGGATTCCGCTCCGTTTTACGTTACATACTATTAAAAATATTTAACGATTTTCTATAAATTGCAGGTCAAAAATAACTGTTTCCATTTCAGAATTTCTAGATTTTAAGCGCTTTTTACAAAAAACCAACCGATAGTCTGGTTAAATTTTTCATTTATTTTAGTACTTTTAACGAAATAACTCTTTTGTATTGGATAGAAAAGGTATTTGAGTGTTTTTTTTTTTTGCTGAATTTGTTTGTTAACATGAATACTATAATCAGCTCAAGTACGGCACAACTTTTTGTTACAATACTCTTTTTACGTAATTTGGGTTACAGAATAATGTTGTAAAAAATAGAAAAAGAAAGTTAGTACTTTAAAACATCCAAATTTTCGTCAATAGTTTGGTCTAACTGTATACACTGGAAGATTGCACTCACTTTGTCATCTACCAGGAATCCCAGTCCGTATTTGGCATCATAGTCGAGCAGCCTGCAGTTAGCGCGTACTGTGGACACGAGAATCACCCTTTTTTCTTTCCCCTGGAATGATTCTACAGTGCCGATCTCGACATCTTCGTAATTGTTCAGTTTTAGCCAATCACGCATTTTGTATACCTGTTGAGAGAAATGAGGTATGGATCAGTTATATTTTTAGAATAACTGTACTGGACTATTATCTAATTTCCGTTAAGTTTTATTTTCGTCTTAAATATATTAATTATAATTCAGAAACTAGTTATAATTTGATTGATTTTCATATGATCTTGAAAAAACAAATAAAAATTAGTCTGTTATCTATTCAATATTATATGACACTTGCTATCACTTTCCTCCTCACGCTATTTTATTGAAATACGTGACATAACATGCTAGCTCTGTTTCTATTTTTGCATAAAATGTTGGCTTTATAGTTGTACGTTGGAATAATATCAAAGTATCCAAGTGTGTAGTAAGTATTACGTCATTGATTTAAAAAAAGTCAGTGCTTAACAATTGTGGTGTTTTACAAAGTTATGCATCCAGCACGCTTCTACTACGCGATTAATATTTATATGATTTTGATGAAACCAAAAATGTTATTGGTCTGTTATACAATACTAAACGAGTCTCCTTCCTCATCAGTTAATTTAAATGTTGTTGTCTAGTAAATAGAATTCGGATTCGCCAGTAATGTACGTGAACGCGTGGTAACTGGACGGCTTTCGCGCGGCGGCCACGCGAAAGCTTTCTCGTCGTGTAACTGGACGCTAATTGTTGGTTGATTTGGTTGAATGATATGTACAAGGAACGGAAGCGATATTTATGCATCTTGTTCAATGCTACTGGAAACAAAAGCTACAGAGTATACAAAACAACCTTTGGTCATTACATTAATTTCTTACCTTCTATTGTTTATCTCTATACTTATTTCTCAATCCCCAGCGAATAATACGGTAACCGATAATTCTAAATTTTACAGGAAAAATAGAAAACTATTTTTTGTGTATATCTCGGCTTGGGTGCATCGTAGGATAGTTATTTCTATGTCAAAACAAAGCTAATTTTTTTACAGTTTATTTTCTTTTATGATATTTTTGTATTAGTTTTACTTAAATAAAGTTATTGATGATAACAATATTACTGAAATTGCAGGCCAAAAGTATAGTATGCAACGCATCATTACCATATTATTCGCGTATAAACCCAGCGATTTCGTAGTCAGTATTAATGCATTACCGTATTATTCGGTGAAATATGGTGTCAAAAAAGGTAACGGTAATATGATATTACGACTTTATTCGTTTGAAATCCAAGCGATAGTGTATACAGTAATAGTACATTACAGTAATATTTGTGGATGTATAGTATCAAAAAATAAACAGAAATGTAATTATGAAAATACATACATTCTATATAAAAATAACACACGAATATAATTTTTTTAAGCTTTACATGAAACACAATATGTATTTCTTACGCGAATAAAATGGTAATCATCACTTACGATTTTAATCTGTATTAACTTGTTATGGTATTATTCGTGTAAAAAGGGTGTTTAGATATTAAAGGAATAATATTATTATGTTCATTACGGGGCCAATGAAATTAATGTACTTTTATAAATATCCATAGAAATATTTAAAAAAAAATTAAAAGGTCTAATTAATGCACCAAACACCGGGTATGCAATAAAATGAAAACTACCGCAGCAGCATATTACCATATTATTCGGTTGTAAGGGCGATTTAGTGTGGAGTAGATTTTAGATTAGTTTAGTTTAGTGTTATTAACGAGAGCTCGGAATTAGTCGTAATTGCGTATATAGTGATGTGTCGTCGGCATAAAAAGCACAAATAAAACCACAAATCCTTCTGTAAACACACAAATACCACTATATATGCAATTAAGAGTTCTCGCCATCGAGTATATAACCAGAAACAGAGACGAAATAAGGGTTATCCATCACTGGCAACTCATCAGGCAAATGGGCCTTATACTACTTTCAAATATCAACTCTTCATCACAAAATTAGAAAGCTGAAATAGTACAGCGACAACAATTGACCTGTGTGTAAGTCTCCGTATATTGAAAAAATATTCTGTATTTATTGTAATAAAGACACTATCTCTAACTATGGGGGGCTGTTTGAGATGCTGTGTGGGAACAGCAAAACATCTAATTACAAAACAAATGGAATCACATTTCATCGGAAATTAAATGTTATATGTATTTTTTCCATTATCGTCTATTATAGCAAAGCTCAAGTTTAACTGGTCGATTTGAAGTGAAACAATTGACGACATCCGTCAATTATTTCGAATTCGCTGGCTGGCCAACCGGCGTGTAGTTGTCACCGTAGTGATTTGGCAGAATCTCTCTATCTCTGGTTACATACTCGACGGTTCTCGCACATCAATCACACATCAATGGGGGGCGAATATTTTTTATTCTATATTCCAAATAGTGTTTTTTAAATAATAATATCTATTAATGACGACCTAGGTGACTCAGCGGTTAAAACTCTGGGCGCTTGACGGGAAGTCCCGGATCCGATTCTCGGTAGGATCAATTTGGGAAACTTTGTTAATTAGTCCTAGTTTGGGTATTTTTAGTGGTATCCCAGAGTTAATTTCGTTTCTTTTGTACTTTACTACAGGGAATATCCTAGTCAGATACCAGGCAACTGATGTGGTATCTGGTACTATTGTTATTAATAGCAGTAAACTTACCTGTCTTATGTACGGAGCAATAACGCCAATATCTCCCGCCAACACGGAGTGTTCTCTCGTCAATGCGATTATGTATTTTTGTAGCATCATCAGTTCTTTTTCATTAAAGTAACTATAACAAAATGATAATAATTATGGATTAGTAACTAAAGAACAGATTACTTAATAGTGACCAAAAGTACAGCCATGCTACGTATTGCAAACAGGGTTCCAACAGATAATTAATATTGATCATTTATCAATGATCAATGATCTTTATATTTATAAAATTTATTGGAACAACAAAATGCTATAGTTAGCAATGTTGTGAATAGTGTTTGTATTATCCAAATATCACAAAACAAATTGTTTTTCCAAAGATTTTACTTCGTGTTTATTTACTTTTCTCAATTATTGTCATTTTTCGTCAAAAATTGAGGAGATAAACTTATGAATCAGCATGGATAATTATCAAAGAAAATAAATATCTTGATGATTTCGAGTCCCGATTGCAAAGGAAAAGAACTGTCAAATTCTTCCGTTCCGAGTGTGCTTGTGCTTTTGTACGCGACGACATTGCGGCAGCGTCACAAAACAAATCACTTTATTAAGTAAACATTAATTTAATACGTATAAAGTGTTATAATACCTTGGTGCATTTCCCATTCTTTGTTCTCTAGAATTGACAGAGTGAAAAACGATAGCCCTGTCACCGCCTGGCATATCTAGTATGCTGGTTCTGCTCAAAACATCTGGATGTGCTTGGGGCTGTAAATAAATAAAAAAGGAGTTAGGCGTGGTTACACTTACAGACGAGACGAAAAAGATGGGAGGGCGCCACACTGGCATAAATAAAGTAGAAAGAAATAGAAGAAACGCGTCTATATTTTCCTAAATCTGGTTATCGCGTCATGCGTTCAGCGACCACGCTTTATACTCCGTGTAACAAAAGTCCGTAAATATTCTAGCTGTCAGAGCACAATTGGAACATGGTCTCTCCATCATGTTACTATAGATGTGGCAAAATCCAGGTTAAGAAAATGGGCTTTTTTGTGCTAAAAATAAATTTTACGTAGCACTATTATCATGTTGCACCTGTACCAACCTGCAAAGGCTTTTCCCAGTAAAACAATTCGTTGGGAATCCTGAGTATGTCGGCATCGGACCGAAAGTTCTTAACAAGAACAGTAATGTAGTTTGGGTCATCTTCGTATAAATTTTTGTACGTGTTCCACAAGCGTTCAAGCAGTGATGTACCTATGAACACAACACGTAAGACTATTTTTCATACATTCGGGTGTAGTACAATAATATTGTGGAAACTTCCAAATCACCACATGAGGTGTAACAGGAGTTACATAATTTTAGTCTAAAATCATTAATTCATTAATTATATTAGTAACATTCGCTCTGTGGCACTTTAATCATTTGAACTTTTTACAGACGATATGTAATTCACACTACCAAAACGGTTACATCTTTATTGTAACAAATGTATGCATCCCACTGATATAAGACAATTACCGTTTCCATAGGGTAGTTAGATAAATTGTTTATTTCTACATATCTCACGTTGACCACTTGAGACCATCATTAGCAACAACATAGTGGGCAGCACTTCAAAGGAACTTGAAACTTTCTTTATTCTTATCTTTAGTCTGATAATATTTGCAAATTTAAATATTACTCAGTATTATGTACATTTTATAACTTTATTTAATAATTAACATTTAATTTCTGCAACTTGCAAAACTCAACATTTGAAATGATAAATATTGGAAACCTTCAAAATATGTTGTAGCACACAACACATCGCAGAAGATTACTACGAAACGTCTCCTTTGAAAATACAACTTTTTATTACCCTTATTTCCTTCGAAAAACACGTCCGGTAATATTCAACCAACTATACACGTACAGCCAAGAGCACATCGTGCTTGACACATCGCCATCGGTCTTTGGATAGTTCTTATCCCAAGCAGTATAGAGTTATATTAGTTTTTATATCTTAAGTGTCAAGCTTGACGTGCTCTTATCCCACCTAAACTTAACACCTAAATAATAAAAGTAAAAAAATAACAACAAAAAGAGACCAGTTGTTTAGCCAAGAAACGAAATACAGTATTTATGCTATTAGATGGATAAGTAGGTAATGTGTTATAAATAATGTAAATAAATATTTGTGTAGATTCGGCAAAATGCTAACTAAATTTAAAGTTCAGTACGCCTAGACTAACCCATAAACCTATATCGTCCCCTTACTTTCTCAAACTCGTATCTTATATAAAGTACAAAGTTACTGAAATGCATAAAATGGATTATATACAAATTTTACATCACATTTCCTTCATATTCACACACTGGCTTTTACCTATTCTTCAAGTGATGAAAGAAATAAAGAAGAAAGAAATATTTATTCCATAAAGAAACAACACAGTACACATACATTTAACAATTACAAAACATAAATATAACATGAAAAAAAATCGAAATAAAAAAAGTGAAAAAAAACAACAATTAGATAATACACACAAATAACACACTAATAGGAAGCAAATAACTGCAACAATAAATAATAAAACGATACGCCATAACGTGTGCATGCTGTGCTGTTACGGAATCCGTCATCCACTCAGCTTGGTGTCGTCTCACTGCAATGCGGCGACGCTGATTTTCAGTGAATTCGGCGACAGGGAACACATAGCACGGAACACAGTAGACGGCAATGACGTGTATAATTTAATATAATTATGGATAATAGTATAATAATAAAATAAAAGGGTGATTGTAAATAATAGTGCAATTGTAAATAATAAAGCAACTGTAAATAATAGGGTAATTGTAAACAATAGCTCAATTGTGACATTGTAATAATTAGCATTCAGATATTCTATTAGTACTAGCCAAAGTTAACAATAAAACTCCCACATCTCCGACACTCATCAGCATCAGCAGCTATGCTGGAAATTGCTGATTATTAAAGAAATACGGCTTAAGTAATTTTTTAAAAGTAAAACGTGACGAAGCATTTCTGATTGGTGGTGGTAGGTGGTTATTCCAGCATTTCGAGGCAGCATAACGAAAGCTACCTCGAAAGCTCGTTGTTCTGTGTCGAGGACATACGAGACGAGAGGTATGTCTAACGTGCACGGATGGGAACTTGAGCTTGTCATAAAGGTACGATGGCTGCTTTATACGCAAATCAACGTCAATGAAATTTCTCACGCGATACAGTACTTTCAAGTGATAGAAACAATTTCGGATTGTCTCAAGGTTATGTCCCTCGAAATGAGGAGAACCATCCATAAGAACACCTAGATTTTTCGCCACCGAAACTAGGTCCACTGAGTTACCCGCTATAGCTACTTGTGGGTCACTGAACTTGATCTTTTCAATAAAGCTAGAAGGAATATATAGAGTCGCTTTATCAAAATAAAATTTCATCGACTCCTGTAATTTCAGCTGAGTACACTTCATTATAAAAAATCCTCGCAGTGTTACCGTCATTGGTATTATCACCTCCTAGCCGTGGTTTATCAATTATTAATCCAAGCTCTTCTCGAAAGCGTTTTTGTGCAAGTTTTCTTCTTTTGTTTCATTTGTTTATTTTTGTCACACGTAGCTGACCAGTTTTGAAACGAAAGGTTTTAAGAAATATGCAAAATCATCTCCATACAGCGAATCCAGGCGTGCAGTGTTGATAATCTACAACGAAAAGAATTTTCATTTTCGGGCCTAGCAGTTACATTTCGTAAATTATTCATTAGACGTGGAATAAATATAAAGTAGTAAATATTACATGTTTAACTTGAAAGAGTGTCGGTTAATATCTGAGCTACTTTGACGTCTATCATGGTCAAAAAAGTTCATGTTTAACTACCACTTGAACGCCATTGCTTTCCTTAACAATCAACGATGGACTCAAAGAATCAATTTGATTTTGAATATCGTCAACAACAGCTTTAGTTTTCTCAGGAGTTTATTTCGAAAACACAATTAAGGGCAACAGAATCTCACGGATGAAGGCGCAGGATTTTGCCAAACAACAGTACCAGTCGTTTCATCAACTAATCTGATGGGCACAACGGACGCGAAGAATAAGTATGAGTCTGACACAAGTTCAGACTCCTCTGGAAATCTTTGTTTACACTCACTTTGACCAGCCATCACATCCCCATTTACCGTATAAAACCAACTGTTTCAAACCGTTTTTGTACACGGAATCTATCATCAATATTCTCGCCGTTGTGTGATCTAATAAATCCTGTAGGGATAACATTTTTGCACATGTGTTTGTAATTTCAATAGCTGATGCAGG
>NW_020653719.1:5168484-5220202 GCF_003589595.1 Hyposmocoma kahamanoa | reverse complement strand
TAATACATTACTTGGTTGATAGTAGGTAGTTGTCATGGTACGAATATGAGTAATATTATGATAAGCTTACTATAAGCTTACAATGAAATAAAATTGTGTTTTGAAAGGTTATGGTAGACCCCCAGAATCCTTAAACAGAGTTAATAGAAGCCGAGTGCCGTGGGTTTGTGACGTGAAGAAAGTTCAGAGGAAATTATTTTATATACTGGTATGGTCAAAAGGCATGAAGTTAAGCCATAACAAAAAAAACTGAGTTAATAATAACATTGCACTGGTAACCTCCGATGCAAATTATTTATTTTGTGAAAAGTGCCATCTATCCCTGATTTTGGGAACTCTTTTATCGGTTTTACCATTTTCTCGCGTGGCATTTTGGAGAAGAAATTATGGAACTTGTTACATACGTAGGTACTGAAATTCTTTTTTTGGCGGCTAGATGTCGCTCAACGTTAAGAAACGGATCGTTGTAGATACCAGTCGGGTTACATACTAATTAGTCTCGAGTTAATTTTAAATATGATTTTATTTCCAGACTTAGATAGGCCGCTATTATAACTTGAAAACGTACCTAATGAATTTATTTTATTCAAACTCGTAATTAAGACATTTGAAGACGCTAACGAATGCTTTAAACTATGATTTTGCCATTGTTCTTAATTGTCGTTATTTTATTTTTAACGACTTTGGTGGTTCAACGGTTTACACTGTGGGTACTGGATGTCGGGCTCAATTCCCGGTAGGACCAATTTCCAAATTGGTGATGAAAAATGAACTTTTCTAAATTGGTTTTCGTCTGGGTGTTCTGGGTAGTGCTTCAAAATAGTACAGGGGATTCCGTAGTATGAAGCCACGAAATTAGTGTGGTTGTTTGGCACATGATTATTTTTTTTTTATACATTATTAATTGTAAGGATTTGTTGCGTCTCTAAAAAATCTCAGTTATCATTATGCCAGTGTTATAACCATTGATTTTGTGACGCCATTTTTAGGCGATATCACACCCCGGACACTTCATACGACGGTCGAAAGTTATTTGCCTACTACTACATACTACAGCAAGGCGCTTTATGCACACGCGCAAATGTGTGCTTGAATGACATAATAGAATCCTAATAATTACACAAGTTCATTACGAATTTATATCGATATAATATTGTATTTTTCATTAATTCACTAACTAGAATAATATTGAAGATTTATTTAAAAAATATATTAAAAGCACTTAAAATGTTATCTTTTGGACAGGTACTTTTAAATATGGTAAAAAAGGTATTTGAAATAGTTCATCATTACCTAGTTAATAATTAGGTATATTCATATATATTATATTATAATAATATATAATGTATATTCATATACATTATATATTATTGGCAACACAAATTTAAAATTCGAGATCCCTTGTCTATTAGCTCACGAACTCATGGCGTCTCATTAAATTGATATAATAAATCTGTATTATATATTACTTTGCACTAAATAAATGAAGAAAACAGTAACTGAATGAGTCTCAGGCATAAGCTTTTATTTAAGAGTGAAAACAGCTCGCTGACGGCCTTGTTGCCGTTCAGTCAATGTGACCGTCAGTGTGCGGGGCGCGGTGCGGTGTCTAAAGCTAGGGAGGGTCGGATAGTGTCCATTCTCGTTACTTTTTGTTCTCTGCCAATATGACCAATCTAACAATGTTGTTAAAAATTGTTCCTTTTAAACTAATTGTGTAAGCGATGAGAACTGTTTTTAACTGTCAGTAATGCTTATTTATAACAAAAATACAGATCTCAAAACACTTTAGTCAAATCTAGTGTACTAAACATTAGGAAATGCATTTACTTATATGTATTTTACATTGTGCATGTAGGTATATGTAGAATTCAAAAGTCTATGCCTTATAAGCGCTTCAGGTTAAATAATTTATTGTACAGACAGCGACAAAATGATAGATAGAAAATCGTCAGAAGACACACACAGATTGCGATAAAGTTAAACTCTTTTAATCGATAACTGTACTATGGAAAACTACATCACAGAAAAGCTCACCATTCACGATTTTGCGAATTAGCTCTCAATAAGAAGTTGTTAATGTTAAGTATCTTGTTGTATCTGACAAGCATTAGAGCAATGTGATCCGCAGCCATGTTAGAGTCAGTGCACACAAGTACGCGGTGTTTTGGATTCTTCACTACTATCTGGAAAAGTTTTACATTTCAAATTTAATTTATCAGAATAAACTAAACAAATAAAAATGTTAATAACTGGATTGTATCCATTTACAACTTATCTCAGCGTGTTTTCTTGAAATGACTATTATATAGATAAACAAGCCACTGGCAAACAAGACTAACAAACACGCATAACTTGAATTATGGGTTAAAATCAAACAATAAAATCGTAAAAGCATTACAAAAATTAACCAAATTAGGGACATAGGATGCCTAACAATCATCATCCTTCCAACCAATCATGAGCGTGCCTTTCTCGGGTCGTGTTGGGCATAGGATTTTTTTTAAATAAAAAAATACCTGAATAATAGCTTCGACAATTGTCATAGTTTTTCCAGTACCGGGGGGTCCGAATACAATATACGGGGCTGTGCCAGAAGTTTTAGACACTATGTGCTCTACAGCTGAACGCTGCTCCTCATTGTCGCGTATAAGTTCATTGTAAAATCTGTAATAGAGATGAATCTGATTAATTTTCAAATAAAAAGTAACAGCTTTTGAAACCAAATAAGAAAGGAACAATCTAATACGGCCTCAAGGCGCTGTCACGCGAATTCTCGCGAACCTCAGGCATTCCCGCGACTACGCCCGCCTTCTCGCGTAGTGAGGCGAACTTCGCTAGCGTTCCGCCGCAATTTAAACTGAGCCTTATGGCGATTTTTGTTTGCGACATAGCGTAAACTTTTTCGCCACGAAGAGTGCAATAAACTCTCTCGTCTCTTTCCATCTAAGTTGCCCACTGTCCTTTTCTAAATGTACTGAAATAGCGTTTGCCTGTCAGGATATCTTTCGCGACACCACCACTTAAACTTAGTGACCAGTCACTCAAACTAACAAAGCTGAAACATAAACTAAAAACTAAAGAATAAAAGCTTGTTTTATTTCAGATTCCATTATCAAATTAATTTGCCTCCTTGTTCGAATGGCATACAAGTAATAGAATTTATTTATTGCACTTATAATAAGGAAAATTTTATAAGGAAATAGTTCCTTAAGAGGGTACTTATTAGTAAATAATGAAAGTTGTATGTAAAATGATAATTTTTAGGAAATGAATCTATTTTTCCGGATTTAAATCGCGTATATTTGTTTTTTCAAACAAACCGTTGTTTCGGGCCCTTTACAGGTCCCATGGTCACGGTTGACTGAGGTGGTACAGTCTTCAACCAGTTATATCTAATATTGATGCAAACCACCCTATTTTTTTCACTATAGTTACAATAGTTATTAATTAAATACGTTATTTTTAATTTTACAAAGAAAACATTCCAATTTACGCTACATTAAGTTTTACCAATTATTTTATTGAATGAATTTTTATCAAGTTCAATTTATTATTAATTAATAATAGAAATTAGAATAAACTAAAACATATTAATTAGTACTGCAGTCTTGTCTGTTTGGGATTTTTCATTAGAAACGTCAACGTCAGTGTCAAATGATCAAACACAAATTTAATCTGTAATAAACTTATCGAACAAAACATTAGATCAGTCTGCTTATTCAGTTTATTTCAGTTCAAAAAGGTTTGAATTACACAGTGGCTCCTCGTCGTGTTCCATACGAAGAAATTATTTGTAACGTTGAGGATTGTCTAGTTAAAAACAACATGAGAAAGGAAGACTTGGAGGCAATACGCCCAGACGTTTCGTCAATATTGCGTTCAAATAAACAGCCCAGACCGAATCTTACTCGAGATGAATATAACGCGCTGAAGACCTTCCGCGAAGATCCTGAATTAGTCATCCTCCGTGCAGAAAAAGGTAACGCGACTGTGGTCATGAATACGTCAGATTATAACAGCAAAATAAATGACTTACTACCGGATGAAAGCACGTATAAAAAGGTGAAGAAAGACCCTACCACCAAGATATTGAAAACAACAACTAAGTTAATATCTAAGCACTCCGATACGCTGAAACTTGGTGTAAGTGAGTTTGTACCCTGCTGCGTAACACCTCCAAAACTGTATGGGTTTCCAAAAATACTTAAGGCTGACACCTCACTCCGTCCCATAGTTAGCCAGATTGACACATCAACCTACAAACTGGCTCAACACATGGCAAAGGTACTGTCACCATTGAGAGGGCACACTTCTACACATGTGAAGGATTCATACCATTTCATCAGTGGAATCAAAGATCTACAGTTAACTGATGATGACACCATGGTCAGTTTTGATGTTCAGTCGCTGTTTACCAACCTACCAGTAAAAGACTGCATTGAAATTGTACGTAGAAAGCTAAGGGAACATAATATGTTCATTGAATATGCAGAATTATTAGAACACTGCCTAACATCAGGCTATCTATTGTGGAATAATGAATTCTACCTACAAATTGATGGTATAGCGATGGGCTCCCCAGTATCTCCCGTTGTTGCCGATATTTTCATGGAAGCCGGAGCTAGGCCGAAGATTTTAAAACGGTATGTTGATGATACTTTCACAATATTACCTAAAGATAGCATACCTTCTTTCTTGGACCATCTTAATTCTTTTAGTACTAAGATCCAATTTACTATGGAACAAGAGGAATGTGGTACTTTAGCTTTCTTAGATGTTTTAATTAAAAGAAATCCTAATAACACCTTAGGCCATACTCTATTTCGAAAGAAAACCCATACAGATAGGTATCTCAATGGTAATTCCCATCATAATCCTAGCCAGTTAGCTACTGTGGGCAAATCTTTGTTTCAGAGAGCACATGGTGTCTGTGACAGTAATCATCTGGCAGGGGAACTTCAGCATATAAAGCAAGTCCTACATGCGAATAAGTTGAAGTTTCCACGCCAATGCCGCAGGCCCCGTGTGAAACCAACAACAGTCGAGCGAAGACCTGCCATCTTACCTTACGTGTGAGGTGTTACAGACACAGACCTATTTCAAGCCCCTGAGGAAGATTTCTCAGTTCCTGAGACCCGTGATATGTAACATCCCCTTACAGGATGCAGGAGTTTACAAGCTTGACTGTGATTGCGGTCTCTCTTATATTGGATAAACAAAGCGAAGTTTTGTACCCGCGTCAAAGAACATATAGCTGATGTCAAACATCGTCGCGTAAACAAGTCTGCAGTCTGCGAGCATGTCATGGATAAACCTACACATTCAATGAAGTTTGACAAACCCCAGGTCCTTGCAAAAGAAGTCCGTTATCTACCCAGAGTGTTGCGAGAGGCCATTGGAATTAAAAAACATCCTAATTTCAACAGGGAAGATGATTTCTCCGTACCACCAGTTTGGGATCCAGTATTTCCTCTAATGAAAAATCCCAAACAGACATAAGACTGCAGTACTAATTAATATGTTTTAGTTTATTCTAATTTCTATTATTAATTAAATTGAACTTAATATAAATTCATTCAATAAAATAATTTGTAAAACTTAATGTAGCGTAAATTGGAATGTTTTCTTTGTAAAATAAAAAATAAGGTATTTAATTAATAACTATTGTAACTATAGTGAAAAAAATAGGGTGGTTTGCATCAATATTAGACATAACTGGTTGAAGACTATACCATCTTAGTCAACCGTGACCATGAGACGTGTAAAGGGCCCGAAACGTCGGTTTGTTTGAAAAAACAAATATACGCGATTTAAATCCGGAAAAATAGTTTCATTTCCTATGTGTAACAATCGCTAAAACCCAAGAACTCGATATGATAATTCTTTTAACCAAATTATACTTATTATTATACAACTATCGATATTTTTAGAAGTACGGTAATTCTAACTTAAACATTTAATGTTAAATGTTAAATTTCATTCTTACTTTATTTTAAAATACCATGTTATAAAAAAATCATCTATGCGATTGATGCTTACTTTTTAGTAGCAGTAGAGCTACTTGTGAAAGAGTCCGTCTCGGGAAGTATTGCCACCTTATTTATTTCTGCCGCCAAGCAATAATGTGAGCATTACTGCGTTCCGGTTTAAAAGGGTAAGGGTGCCGGTGAATTTTTGTATATTGTAAGCTACACTATCCATATTATAATATCCATAACAGTTGCATTGCCACTCAGAACTTTAAATCGCAAAAATTTGACGGCCACTGCCACTGTGCCTGTCACCACGAGATATAAGTTGACAAGTCTCATGCGCCTGTAATTTCACCAGTACTCTTACACTTCAAAACCGGAACACAGTAATGCTGACATTACTGCTTGGCGGCAGTACTTCCCTGGACGAACTCTTTCACAAGGAGCTCTACTGCTACTAATTACAGGCACATGGGAATTGTCAACTTATGCTCAGGGTGACGGGCGCAGTGGCAGTGGCCATAAGATCTTTGCAATTTAAAGCTCTGAATACCACTGCAGCGTGCGTGTAGCTTACCACCAGGTGCACGACTTAATGGTCCCGTCACTTGGTATTATGAAAAAAAGATTGCTGTCATAAACATACGGACTTTTTTATCTAATTTTTTCGGCTCGTGTTTAGGCAAGCGATTTATTAAAGATTTATAATAAACGCAGTATTGATTACTTTCACTAATAAACTAAATTTGCATTATATGAAATTTGCTATCTTTAATATTTAAAGTACTTGCCGCATAGCTGTGGGACGACTTGGTCCTATGTAACTTACTTTTTTATAGGTTGCAATTTAGGCAAATACTTGACAGGCTTGGGGAAGATTCTGCAGCCCTGTTTTGCAGTGAAGACGTTCTGGACGGCATGATGCATACGCTCCAAGGGTATGCGAGATGTAAGGAACTTTACGTTGAATAACCTCTCCGGTGTATAATATTCTTCAAACCTATAGTAATAGATAATTTTGTAAATAGATTTACATGCAATGTTGCCAGTTTCCCACGTGGGATGAACAAAAACTACGTATCTCCACTAACTCAGATCAATTTATTTTGAAGCGCGCGATCCTTTTTTGGCATCGCATATCGATGCATTATCGTTTACGTTTAAACGTAACGATTAAACGTAAACGATAATGCATCGATATGCGATGCATTATCGTTTACATTTAATCGTTAACGATTATAGAAATGGAATAGTTTGGGAACGTTTGCCACTTGTCCAGGACTTCAGATTACATAAGTTCCGAACGAACGGAATTGTATCGACTGTTTCTCAACTGTAATGAAAGACACATTTGAAACTAGAATAAAAAATATTAGTACTGGTCGTTCGAAGCCGAAATTTGGAATTTCGACCTGTGACTAGTTATGGAAAAAATATTCAATTGTAAATGTGCAGAATGAAAAAAAAAATAATAAGGAAAAATGTAAGAAAAACTGCCGCGCTTCGGTAAGGATTATAATTTTATACAATTTTCTTTTAATTATGGGTAGATAAATGTATAACTTACGTATCATCCAATTTCATCAATTTTATAGAATCCTCTTTGATACTGCCGATGATGCTTTCAAATAAAATCTCTGGATGTCTTCTGGATTCGGCAGAGTCTTCTAAGATGGGTATTAAAAAAACTCTGTCACCTAAAAACAGAAACATTAAATTAACATATAATATTTTTATTTTAAAATATATACCTTACAAATTGATGTAAGAATTCAATTCTAGCGCCTTGATTTCAGGGTTTTAACCTGGGTTCGATGTGATAATTATCTTGATAAATATACCTTGACAATTATAAAATCAGTTTATTTTTATAATATTTAGAGACGGAACGAACAAGTAGTTGCTACAAAGTTAACAAAATGCTACCGCTATCAATGTCGTGTCCCGTATTCGTATCCAACAAACCAACACCTCAATGGAGCAGGCCGCCTGGTGGTAATCGACACAAGGACTATCTACTTACATCCTACATAGAAAGCAAGAGTTTTCCCAACTTGGATACCCACTCCCTTGGTACAAACCAATCAGAGTCATCAAGTTTTACTTCACTATTCATTTACCTTACTTACCACGTAGTAAAGAAGGACGCTTTTCCGCCAAACCTGGCACTTCTAACAAGTATTCTCCTTCTTCATCGCATTCAATCGTGACTTTAGCCATGTTGTATTTCTAAAATAAAACAACAGAGGTATTTGAAATGGAAATCAATATATAAAAAAGAAAGTATGTTTTGTTGTCCATTATTATTAATCGGATGCGGTTTCGGGATTACACACGTTTTCAGTGGCCGCACGGTACAGCCCCATATATTTCTACATTCGTTTTGATTATAGTGACCCTCCCTACCGACTCTTATAATATACGAGAAGGGCACTATAACCTGTGCGCGCACAGGAACCTTATGAGTTAAGGTTTTGACCCCATATCAGGCAGTGTAAAAGGGTTGTCACAGACCTCTGTCACTTGACTTCATCCGTTTCTTCGAGAGGTTAGTGCCTCGGGTCAGCAGGCCCTAGTGCACGTCCAGTACCCTCCCTATTTTCCAGACAGGTACCGCAGCTGTAGGCACGCTCACTTCCCGTTGCGCATTGCACAACTAGCGGTTGCCACCGCTAAGCCGTCGACTCTCAGTCCACTACCAAATCTCCTCATTGGTGGCGGAGCTGTAAGGCACGCTCACTACCCGACGACGAAAAACGATATCTCTCCAGTTCCTAATAACCTAAGCGGCTGGAGGGATCGCAGGATATCTAGCTTATCCTCTACTAGCTCTCTTGGCTACGTCCGGACATGGTTTCCAACCGCAACACGGTACCTACAGTTTGTCTTATTCTTCTGATCGTCTTTTTTTGTACGTGTACATTTTCTTAATATAAAAGTATCATATGTGCTAAACTATACTCTAATCAAATTCGGTGTAGAATAAATGTCAAGAAACAAAAACATTTATGATTTTTAGGGTTTTAAACCTCAAACAGTTTGCCAGTTACTACAATTTTAATATTAGAGTTAGAGTAGTCATTCAAGTTTAGATTCGGAAATTAACTTATCAGTTACCTAACAGTAAGTAACCTAATTTAGAAAAAAATATACGTATCAAATACGTGTCGCACTTTGCAAACTTTATAATAATTGCCAATTACGCGAGCAGGCCCGTGGGCGGAGCTAGCCTAAGGTTATAATGCCATAATGAGCATTAACAAAAAATGTTTTTCTATGCCATCATTGTTGGGCATGCCATCAACTTTGCTAACGTTTCGTTATAAAACAATTAAAAAAAATTAACAATAATTCAATGTCGAATTTGGCTGTACTATATTTGGTTAACCGCATTAGACGAGACAGACCAGCTAGAAACAATGGTCTGCTATTATCAAACGTTTGACAGGCACTCATAAACAGCGGTTTTTAAATAGCAACACTGAGTACGTAATATAGAATTTCAATACCATCAAACCAGAACCTAATTACGAGATACGACTGGTGGTAAGCGACACGTTTGTCCATAACTGTTGCAGTGACACTCAGAGCTTTAAATC
This sequence comes from Hyposmocoma kahamanoa, assembly GCF_003589595.1. Classification (NCBI taxonomy): domain Eukaryota; kingdom Metazoa; phylum Arthropoda; class Insecta; order Lepidoptera; family Cosmopterigidae; genus Hyposmocoma; species Hyposmocoma kahamanoa. Next base: position 5,210,628 of record NW_020653719.1, on the reverse strand, counting down.
ACAAAGATCTGGGGGTACCGCCGCTGCGCCCATCACCCTGAGACATAAGTTGACAAGTCCTATGTGTGTGTAATTTCACCAGCACCATTATCCTCCAAAATCGGAACGCAGTAATGGCCACATTATAGCGGCAAAAATAAGGTGGCAGTACTTCCTTGGACAAACTTTCACAAAGTGGACGCATGCCACCTTAAGAGTTCTTTTTGCGTGCAAGCAACGGTAGTCAGTAGTTGTCACTCGCAGTCTGCTTGTTCTTATCAACCAATGGCGTTTAAGGGCTAGACTATATTTTTATTTTTTTTTAAAACGGGTCAACAAAATTTGGAAGGTCGAGCTACTAATTTGCTGAGACAGCTTTTAACTTTGCTAATAGTATTTATTAATTTACTATAAATTTATCTTGCGATCACGGGAAGTGATTAGTGTGTAAGAAATACTAACCCTAATATTAATCCGCGCTATGATTTCTTCCCACCAGAGGAGGTAATGGAAGTACATTACATAATTCTCTTCTGTTGTACCTTCTTCAATAACAGACCTGCAAAATAAAACATTGCTCACTTTCGCTTCGTCCTTGTAAATCCTTTTCGTTCTCTATCATTGAAATTTTTCATACATTGCAAAAGTTGGTTAGCTGCCCTGTCAATAGCCTGACAGTAGGAAATTATTTGAAATTTGAGTTGTGTCGACTAGTCTCAACGCATAGAAAACGTTCAACGTGCCTTTACAAGGCATATAGCTTTTATTTCACCCAACATATCGCATAGACGTCCTTATGACCAAAGAATGGAATTTTTTAAAATGTCTACATTACGAAATCGACGCGTTATAGCCGACTTGTCTTTTCTACATAAATTAGTAAATGGTGAAATATCATGCTCTGCTATACTTGAAAACGTAAAGCTCTCAGTACCATACAAATATCCAAGATCTCGTTTATCTAAACTTTTTAATGTTTCCCCATGCCGAACTAATTTAGGTTTCCATCATCCACTTTCAAGAATGTCTTCCCATTACAACCGTTTGTCTGCAGAACAACCAGAGCTGGATATTTTCAACGACCCCCTAAAAATGTTTAAAGCAAAAATAGCTGACAGTACTTCAAAGCCGCATTTTAATTTGTAACACCATATTCGTTAATCTGTATGTGTTTAAAGTTTTTTAATGTTTATTTTTGTTTTGTTTTAAAGAAAGTAAGGATGTTTTGTTTTTTATATAATTTATAGTAAGTTCAATTAACATGTATACCCATTTATAGTTATGAACAAATTAAATCCTACAAAGTTGTGTGTACCAGTAATAGGCATATGTATAAGAACAATTCCTCTTACCATAAACTTTTTGTACAAAACTATATTTACGCTGTTGGTATACCTTTATAAATAAATAAATAAATAAATAAATAGTAAGTTCTTATATTGAGAATATTGATCGGTTCCTATTAGTCCCTGTGGCTATTTATGACATAAATGTTTATGTTGTTTCTACATGAAATTATATAGCTCTTTAAAATTGAGTTAAATGGCGAGGGTTGAATTTGACAGCCTTTACAATGTTACTTTGGATTTTAAGTTTGACAAGACAGAAATATCTACCTAGTGGAAATCAAGATTTCCCTGAGTTGTGCCCTCATTTCTTCGGAGCACCTCAACGAGTCCAAGGCATCGTCGTCGAGTCCTTCCGGCAGAAGTGTTTTCAATAATTTTGGTATCTTGAAAAACCGTTCATAAGGCCTGCAATAAGTTAGTTTGTATTTTTTTTTCTTCCAAACGTAGACCAAAGTAGTGAACAATGGAAAAACCGTTCATAAGACCTGCAATAAGTTTGTAATTTTTTTCTTCCAAACGTAGACCAAAGTAATGAACAATGGCAAAGAGACTTCCAGAGCTTAGCAGTGTCTCATAATCAGAAGCCATGCTCCTGTTAACGAAAAACTAAAAATGATCAAGACTACGTTTTTTAATAATAAGCCACGAGCAGAATATATTCTTCCAGTCAAGATGAATTAAAGTGGCAATGAAAATCTAAGATGTACATTTTTCGATTAACCATAAATATACAGATCCAATCATATATATATGTTCCACGGGTGGCGCGAGTCAGGAACTTATTTCAACAAACAATTCAAAACGCACTTCAACCAGACTCATACGTGATATGATACGTACGTTTAGTAGCAGTCGAGCTCCTTGTGAAAGAGTTCGTCTTGGGTAGTACTGCCACCTTACCTATTTCAAACCGTCAAGCAGTAACATCAGCATTACTATGTTCCGTTTTGAAGGGCAAGGGTACTGGTGAAATTACAGGCACATGAGACGTGTCAACTTATGTCTCAGGGTGACGGGCGCAATGGCAGTGCTCCTCAGATCTTTGCGATTTAAAGCTCTGAGTGGCATTGCAACTGTTATGGACAAGCGTGTAGCTTACCATCAGGCGCACGACTTGTTCGTCCCGTCACTTGATATTATTTAAAAATATAATGATACTATCTTGCTTTCTCTTTCATGCTTCTATACTAAAAGTAATAAAGAATAAGTAGAGAAATATTTTGACAGAAGAGCATGTCAAAATGAGTATGATATTGGCGTTTTCAACAGAAGATCACGAACTGGATTTTATGGGACACGAATTGTTATGTAAAAACGTATGTAAATCATGAATGCTACTTACATGTGATCCGTGGAAGGCACAAAATTCAACGCCTTTCCTATTTCTTCATTAGTAAACGGACTTTTGACGAATTTTTCAGTGGTAGGGTTTTCTTCTACGTTGATTACCTGAAGAATTGAAATATTTTCATTACCATGTACACTACAATATCACAAGCGAATAATGCTTTCTTGGCAATCTCTAAAGATCGGAAAGTACGGGTAAACTTGAATATTCCATTGTTGTGGGGGAGTAACTTGCCTATTTATATTTATTTGATTCTTATAGAAAGAACATCGTGAGTACGATCATCTTTTGGTTGGACCTTACTTTTATAACCTGTATGAAAACTTACTAAGTGCAAACTTACCATTTCTCTGATAATGATGATGTTTTTGCTATCGGAAGGCCGGTGGAACGTGAACACGATAGGCATTTCATATTGTCCTATACCACCCGCCTTGAATGTCACGTACACATCGCCTTGTAGAGTAGATTCTGAAATAAAAAATCATAGACGTGCTTCTGATCCTGTACAAAGGGGTTACACAGTTTATCCAACTGCTAAAATCTTTTAAATTTGATACGTTGGACTACGTACTCGTGAACTTACGACACAGTTACAAAAATAAGTTCAACGAATTTCAATATCATTCACACATAAATTTAAAGTAAGTTATTTATAATTACTATATATTTCGATAAAGTGAAAGGAAATCTTTTTCATATAATTTCGTCATGTCCGTAAAATACGTCTAATTCCGTTATTTGCATTTATTTGATTAATAGATTACAGGTACATGTTCTATGTGAACAATCACATTATGCGTACTATGTGTACAGCGAAGGAAATTATTGAATTGTATATATCGATTGTATAGTTTGCCATTATGGAAATGAACAATAAAATTATTTTTGCGTAATTTATTGCACGTGTCATTGGTAGATCTCTAAAAATGCAATGACGATGCTAAAGCGATTTTCTCATTTAGGTGAATATTCCGCGAAATATACGAGCTTCTAAAATGAGTGTTCCAGTGTTCCCTAGGTATTCAAAATATTACATACCACGGACTTCTAAGTTAGTGTTAAAAAATTGTAAAACTATATTCATATATATAAAAAAATAAATAACACTATATAAAAAAATAAGTGAATAAAAACTAAAAGAATTCACTTGTCTGCAACACATGTGGGTCGTCGCCAAATCTGTATTTATGATCGTTCATAATAAACTGTGGTTGGGGATGGGACAGTTGTATGCCGACAACATATATGTCTTCCTTGCGAATGTCACTTTTCACTTCAAAAGAAAATTTCACTTCTTGACTAGGCTTGACCTGCAAATTAAACAAATGGTAAATTACAAAAAAAAAATTAACGTATGGTGCATACTGTGCGGATTTCAAAGGATGCAATTTGTATTGTAAGCAATTTCAGGCTTAGCGGTGGTACACGTCAAACGAGCCGTCTGTGTTCCCTCATCGCCGTCGGTATAACTTGTGTGTTTCCCGGCAGATCACGTTATTCATTTATTATCTCTTGGTCACATTCCTTACAAACGAATGCGCTTTACCACTATTCTTCAATACTCGTAGGGGACTTATTCTCAGCAGTGGGATGAATTTGGGTTAAAAAAAAATACAGTATTCTTCATCAGTACTTTGTACATCTAATGGCTGACAAGTGAGATTGGGGGTCTTTTTTTTGTTACCAAATGATGGGACGAAAAAGTCTTGCGCCTGGTGGAAAGCGACGCGCCTGTCCGTGTTGCAGTGCCACTTAGTGCTATAAATCACAAAGATCTGAGGGGCACTGCCACTGCACCTGTCACCTATATTATATAATTTCACTTACTCTTCATAACCACATGTAATGTAATGCTCACATTACTGCTTGGCGGCAGAAATAGGTAAGGTGGCAGTACGTCTCTAGACGAACTATTTCACTCTACTGCTACTTCACGCTATTTTATCAAACCCTGTCACGAGTTGCACTTGTCCCTATTTATTTACCCGATTGATAGTGATTTCCGGAGAGACTACGGGCTTGACGACAAGACCAGGGTACAGCGGGCGTCCGGGCCAAGCTCTCTGCCAGTGATACGCCTTCACGGGCATCTCAGGCGAATCTGGACATGGGTATGGAAACCCATGGGATTTGTGGTTAGCTGTAGGGATGGACACGTTCGTCTACCCCAGTAGTATGTACCCGGGCATTCATACCGCGCACAGCTAACGCGTCTTAATAACGGTCTAGACGAGGGCCTAAGGCGAAGAGATGCGCGGGACACGTCAGTTGCTCTTTAAGTTGGAAGCTACATATGTCTGGACATTGTCACAGGTAGCTGCGACCGACATCTTCGGTACTAGCTCGGAGAGCTAAACGAAGAGCTAGATATCGTCCGGTCCCTCCAAGCCGCGTAGGTCTATGGGAACTGGAAGACACTTTGACATCGGTAGAAGAGCGTGCCCACAGCTCCGCCACCAAGAGTCAACGGCTTAGCGGTGGCAGCCGTTAGTTGTGCAATGCACAACGGGAAGTGAGCATGCCAACAGTTCCGGTACCTATCTGAAAATAGGGAGGGTCGGAAAAGAAGGTCACTATAAACAAAACTTGTAGGAATTGCTATGCCTAACTCTTCTCAGATAAGGGGACTAACGACGCTTGTTAATGTTTACAATGCTTCCACTATTTTCAATGCGTCTGTAAATAAAAAATCGGCCAAGTGCAAGTGGAGTTCGGGCATCACAACATCACAATTCACAAACCAATACTCAAAACATGCAATGAATTTCTTAATCAGTTTTGTTTTTTAATAAAGGTCAGTGTCCAACTTTGGTTTAACGGACAAAAGAAATGGATAGTCGCCTAATCTTATTTTATCAAATGATTAATAAAGATAATAAAATCATCAAAAAAGAATTAAAGTATTATTAATCAAACACAAGCAAGAGTATAGGGTGCTGAGCAATCATGATCTGGACATTGATATATTAATTCATATATAAAAACTATGTACTAATGTTGATGCGCTGAAGAGTAAATTCACAGATATTTTATTTCATTTATTGGGTAATTCGTGATTGTTGACGCAGGTGTTGAGTTCATATCTTATTCGTTTAATGCGTGTGTTGCTTAATCATGAATAAATAAATAAAAGAAACTATAAATAATGAATAATAACCTTCCCATTATTTCGTAAATATAGAGTTGTCAAGCTAAAGAAATGGTAGAAATAAAACTGATTAAACTCTTATCAGCAATTTACTAATTATTGGATACCTAAGGAAGGAACCAATTTTAGTTTTTTGTGTTTTATCTTGGAATACATGTAAAATAAAACAATTCAGCGGCCTGTCACAGTTATATGAATGAATAAGGCTATCAAAATGCATAAGATACCTCAATTGTAAGTTCCATTTTTACCAGTTTGATATAGAAAAGTATCACAATGAAATTGTCTAAATCAATATAGGCGGACTAGTGAGTGCTGTAATATACAACAAGACAGTGCTAATTGTCTCCTTGATATAATTTCCTAAATGCTAACTTCTATCTGCAGGGTAGATTCTAGTTTTAATCGAAAATACTAGCACAGAATTAATTGAATAAGTACTTACATAAATCCTGATTTTAGCATGGTCAGTTTTCTCTTTGACTTGACCTGGACAGTCTTCAAGAGGTTTACTTTCTACAATAGCGTAAACAAAGATCCCATCTCTATTGCTTGTAAAAGTTCGTCTGTAAAAAAATATTATGATGAGAGCTGTAACAAGTGAGTGCTCAATAATGCAACATTTAATTCATAATACTTTGTCCTGTTTAAATTATGTATGTTAGTATACATAGGTTAGTATACACAATTTATTAGTATTTTATTTATAGGCATAAATAAAATACTAATAAATTGTGGATCTAGTCATCTGAATCAGTGATTTTTTATATTTATTTCATATTATATTATATAATGGGTGATAATAAAGTCTTATTCCTAAATATTTTTTCTGTGAATGGCAGGTGACCCTTAAACAAATATTAAAATAGTGAGACCCCACTTGGCACTAAGTCTGCCAATAATTTTGGAAGCCCTAATCATCAATATTACCTACCCTACAATTATGGGTGAGCAGACTAAAGTATATAAGTAAAAAATCAACACATTCTGTTCTGTTGTTTGTTTGTTGGTATATTAAAAAAATAAAGCTTTTTTACTTATATGCTTGAGCCTGCAGGCCTTAAAATTAACTTAATAAAATTCGTACCACCCTCTTCATACTAATATGAAGTATATGGATTAACAATTAACTACAAAACAGCTATAATATTATCAACTGTGTGAATTAATAATAAAAATAATAATAATGTATTTATTTCTCTCCACAAACATAACAACTGAACATGAACAAAAGAAAGATAGACAAAAATAGTGTTTATATTATGTTTGCAAAAGACTGGTACCTAAACTAAGCATAAGCTGGTAATATAGGATACCAGGTCTCTCACCACAGACAACTTACACTGTGTGAATTAAGGATATCATTGAACAACAAGCTGTGACTTCTTTATGTTCTTTACTAATATTAAATGTACTTTCTGATAACATTTTGTTTCATAGTAATAATAAAAATACATATATTTAAAAATTGCATTCACTAAAATTTGTCTTAAATGATGACAAGTGGATGTAATGCATGTATAAATTAGTGTCAATTATATTTTTGTACATTATTTTATAAAATTTTGTACTTACTTGTTTAGGTTATAATGGTACAGAATAAGATTATATTGATGTTTGGCTGTTGCATTATGCTGTATACCCGAGTTTTCGTCAAAGTATTCATCAAAAACTCCACACACTCTGCAGTAATTATCTCGCATTTTATCTGTAAAGTAAAAGACATGGTAGTGGCATAAAAATGTATGTATTGCTGAAGTATTATAATTACAGTGGATAATTTTTCTGGGTCACTAATTTATATATTAAGTATCTGAGTTTAGTAAAATTATTTATCATTTCTCTTGCATAGTGTACTTCTTAAGTGTATAGTAATGCCCTAAGATATATGACCCCTAGCCGACCTTTTGATTCTGAGAGCCTTCTTTCGCATGCAACTGAAAAGTATAAAGGAATTCCAGGTTTTTGGTTGAAATTTGTATTTGTGTGTGATTAAAGATCAAATTGGCTTAAAACAGTTTCTTAAAACATCATTCACTAATAATGCAATAAGGAAGTAATTTCGAAATACATTTTACGCTTCACAGCCACAGGTCAAAGGTTAAGTTTGTAACACCTTTTTTCGCACTGATCTACTCAGAACCAAATAATCGGTTAGGGGGGTAACTGTACTTTTTTTTTGGGGTGTTCTACTGAGGACAACTTAATTGCAGTGAAAAAGAATCAGAAAAAAAAATGTGGGTACATTATAACAGTGTCTGCACCTCATTCTGTTTAACATATGGTTGAAAAAATACAGCTAATAATGTCACAGAAGAATGTATAGTGTATATAATGTCAAGTAAGGGCATCAACCGTTTGCGGGCATATTATAAACAGTGCCAAGTTACATCTTAAGCATTTTATAGCAAAATAAAAAAACACAGCACAGAAGAAAGTATAACATAGTGTATAGGTATGATAATGAAGTCATATTATATGGTATGTTGCAATGGGCTGGTGTCCGCAACTCGACATTTATTTTGCATGTGGAAAGGTCACATTAAAGCAGAGACCAAATTACCTTTATCTATTGTAAAGAGATTAGCGCAACCAGAGGCGGCTTGTGGGAGATTTCAGTCGGCATTCACTTACCTATACATATTTTAAATAAAAAATGAAACTCATGTTACAGTTTTAAACAATGCCACTAAACAACACTACACTTCTTAACAACAATTGAATAATAATAAATTTTACAATACAACAAAATTTGCGTGAAAAAAACACTGTGTTTATTTAAGCGGAGTACCGCTCAAATCTTGTTTATTGTCTCATGCTAATCTTATGTTTCATATGTCGTGCTATTAAGAAATTTCTATTTCGCAATCATTGAATTCAATATTGAACTTTGTAAACAATTTCGGTTCATAGGAGCGCATCGCGAAGCACTACACTCAAGAGTCGGTATGCTATACTATATTAAAGAGAAAGATAAAACTCTAATTATAGGTTTGTCGTTCATTAATAAATAAAAATACTGCAGCTAATAGTATAATATGAAAGCATAATTAATAAATTTATTTTAGTGGTTTGGATAGGGGTAGGAGTTCACTGCACCAGCGCTCCATATGTCGAGCCACCTCTGAGCGCAACTGTGGGCAAAGAACAATTGAATCTTATTATGCCCCTGAATACCTTTAGGAGCATAATAAAATTATACAATTATAATTAGTGCCATAGCACAGGGCTTACCTAGTTTGGGTTCCTGTCTCCCATGTCTAAGCACTATTTCCAATCATGTAGGTACCTACTTATATTTTGTACTTGTTGGGAAATAATAAATGATATTATTATATTATAAAAAATTAAGTATTATTATTAAATATTGTAAATGGTAATACAAGGGAATGGGATTACTACTTTCATCAGGTGTATCCAAAGAGGTTTTTCCAAGAATACCCACTAACATAAAAAAATTGCTTGGTGTATGTTAATGCAACTTTATAGGTGAGATTTTTCCTAGTATTTGTGAGGCTAATCACTTGTGACGGTTTACACTATCATACTAATATTACGTAAATTCTGAATAATACAAGGTTTAGGTCAAAGTGGTAATTAATTACTTAACTGTATACAAGTAATGCAGAGAATACACACAGAAAATGTATTTTTACGTAGCGTGTCTGACAACGGAATTATATTATTTTTTTCTATCCTCCAAGAATGTAACTCACTCTTTACCGTTCATTTATTATTTACGCACCTATTTTGGTGGATATTTCACCATAACCTTAAAAACTTATTCCATGGAATAATCTAACAATAACTATATACATACATTAATCCTATAACTTATCTATTGTACGGCTATATTAAAATAAAAGCACCATCGACGAGTTTTTAGACAAAAAACGTAGGCATGTATTGTGTATTTATTAAGTGTAATTTTATCTGTATAGAGCATTGACTTACAAATAAGTATAAAGGCAAATAATTTTACAATAGAAATCTTACCTCTATTTTAATATACTCCGCTTCTGTTAGTATGTTCACTGTTGCAAAAAAAGTTTCAAATACTGCAGTGAAAACTCAATGTTTTAATTTCAAACGGACCAATGTGACAATGTGTCAGTTTCGTTAAGTTAAAATGTGCTCTTTGGTCTCTCTCTCTATCACAAATGGCAAAATCAAATCAAAACAAGTATGACAAGAATCGCTTTATAGATGCAATATGTCCTACAATAAAGTTAAAGATAGCAACCAGAGATAAAGCGATAACAATGCGACGATAGTAAATAAAAGTTAATTTCTCGTTTGCGGATAGAGATAGAAAAAAAATTATATTTGGTATTCCCCCAAAACTGTTTTTTATAAACTTTTCGCGCTTAGTGTTTAAGCCATTTAGTTGGGTAATTTTCTGAAAAATTTCAAACAGTGGTTTCATTATTATTATTACTTATTATTAGTGGAAGTTTTTCCGGAAAAATTTCTGAAAAATTGGGAAAATTTAAAAATATTGGAAAAATGTGATTTGAGGGCTCATATTGTGTTCTTCGTTTAGAAAACATATTTTGAAGTTTTAATTACCGAGAACTATAAAATAAAATTGTATAGCTAAAAGCAAATTAGAGAAAAAGAAGAGCGCATAAAGCGAATCTAAGAAAAAATCTTTATAATGGCTTCTTCGTTTTCAGGTTTTCTTTCAGTATTTTCTACTTTTGACTGGTGTCAATTGTGAAATGTGGAAAAATGTAGAAAAAAATATTCGGAAAAATATTTGTTTTTCTGAAAAATGTTGTCAATTTTGTGTTGCCTATCAATAACGAACAACCTTTCTTCCATTTTTTTTAGTTTCTGTCCATTTTCTAAATTCATTGACATTTGTAAACGTTTTCTTGTTTGAGATAAAGTTGAAATAACTATCTTGTCATTCGAACGGCTTCTACGCTGTCCGCAAAGAGCTAGGAATAGAAAAAAAACATGGCAGTTAAAAGTCAAACACATTTTCATTTAATATAAAAGTTTTATACCTATTACTTATTATTTCAACTTTAATATTTATTTCTCTTTCATTCTCATCAAATTATGACCATATTGCAGCAATAGGTATTAAAGGTAAAAAATAGGTGGTAAATTCAACATAGTGTATAATATAATTTTGTTTTGTCGTTTGTCGTGATATTATGAGCGTACAACACACGTGTAATAATACGTTTATGGAGCTGCTATGGAGCGTACTTTCTAACAGTATTTATTTATTTATGACAGGGATTTCTCGTTCCTTTTATTACCATTTTGATTTACAGGCCATGATTATTTCCGAAAAAAGCCTACAGGTCAAAAAGACGCTAATATAGCTAAATATTTATTTCTCGCTTAAAAACAATTCGTAAAATTCCCAAGATCTAGCGACTAAGATTAAGATGCTAAACGGCAACACGCTAGAGAGTACGTGTACGCCGTGATGGCTTAATTATTTAATGTAATAACATTTGGCGTTCTATGACCAAGTTCAATACAACTAGTAGGGCTAGCACGACTTGCGCCAGTGCGACATAAAGCGCGGGATTTCTATGCAAGAATAGTAGTATCTCGCGCTTCATGTCGCTCACGCGCAAGTCGCGCCCTGTTGAGCAATCAATGAACTTTTACTGCAGCTAACTTTGTCTATGGACAAGAGTAAGGCCGGCCACATACAGTCGGAATTTAGTTTCGGAATTTCGAAGGCAGCAAATCCATACAAATCACAGAGTTATCCGCTTATCACACACATACCGTTAGTCTCAGATTACAAAACATAATCCGAGCCGTTAGTATTCCGTTCGAAATTCCGTATAGTGGCTTATGCAGAATTCCGCACGGAAAATATTCGTTCCGAATGCAAGTCTTCCATTTTGTAGAATACAGAGTAGTAAATAGTCAATGTGGGTAGGATATGAAATTAAAATGAGTTTGAAGGAGTAACCTCATTTGAAAAACAGGCGGTACAACGTAGACCTGTATCGGCCAATCATTTTTGATAACCCGGATCGATCATGACCCAAATGATTCGATGTGTTCGATCTTTTAGCGGGTCACCAGTCGCTCTCGATACTTCCATAATAATATGGCGTTTAAAAGTGTTAAGTTATACAATTAGCATTTTTATTCTTTCCTGCTGATGGGTAATGTGTATAAAGTTAAATGCATCATTGATAAACCGCACTTAGGACATTAAGGGTCGTATTCTAGAACTCTATTCAATGCTCAAGTCAGGATTGCACTGGAAACACAATCACTGGAAATACGACTCTAATGGCAGGGACTTGAGTATGATTTCGAGTGCTTTAAACCATACTCAAATCCTAACTTGAGCATTGAGTAGAGTTCTAGAATACGACCCTAAAATTTCTTTCTAGGAAAAGTATTGCATTCCCAATGAAAAAAGTTACAACTATGCGTACTGCTGTACAGTTGTGCCTTTTTTTCATTCTGAGGGCAGAGTAACACCTACAAAACAAAAATATATCACAAAAATCTTGTGAGCATTCAAAATTACTAATTTATTATTTATTAATTCATTATTCATATTAGCTAGTGCCCTCATAAATAAACACAACATACCGAAAAACAGATTAAACTTACAAAATTACCATGTAATGGACACTACGCCACGGAGCAATTAGGACGAATGATTGATAGAATCATTCTGCCCTAGTAACGAAAAAAGGCACAACGATGCGTACTTTACACAGCAGTTGTGCGTTTTTTCGTTCTGATGGCAGCATTGATCCGTCAACCCGTTGACTCATTGAGTCGTTGACCGATCGCTTGACTTTTTGGTTCGATCGAACGCAGATTCTTTCGAACAAATGTTCAACCCAAACGAAGAGTGAGAAGGCAAACCGGGTCGTGAGTGCGGACTTAACGTGAGAGTGAACGAGACAACAATAATATTGCGAATTGTTGAATAGTCTCTAAATTACAGTGATAAAGTCGAATATTGCGCGCATGACCCATGAAACTCTAAAATGATCAGGTTATTTAGAAGCTAGTAACCGAATTATCGGGTCACGGGTGCTGTTCCAATCATTTTGATCGATCGATTACGATCGACACACTTCTAGTACAATGTACCTACTACTTCAAATGAGGTGAGGTAGTGGTAAGAATGTTTGCACCTATTCTACGGCAATGACTCAACAGACAGGGAATATTAAGCACATTTTCATAACTTTTTTTACTTTTGTCAGCAATAAATACGGCGACAATGCGAATGCAAACAATCATCGTCAAATTCCATTTTCGCTGCGAGAACATATAGACTCAATACCTCGCGTCTACAGAACATTATATTCTCACAAGCTCGCGTCTCTCAGCTAAGTTTATATATATATTATAGTTATTCCGAACGAAAATAAACGTATGTGTGTGGCGTATAATTATACGGAATCTCGAATCAATATTCCGAAATGGAATTCCGACTGTGTGGCCGTAAGAAAGCTAAAACGCCTGGTGAAACTTGATTGACTCAGTAAAATTAAAGATAGAATGGAACTTACCTACTTAATTAGAAATACACGTAATTTGTTTATTTATGAATATGAAAAGGGTAGTTTTTGTTACTCCTAAATAAGACAACTTTTAAAACGTGTTAATATTTCATTTAATGTTTTCATTAATTAACCTTTATTTATTAAGATAAATAATTGAGATCAGCGTAGTAAAATAAAATGTTTCAATGCATCATCAATGCATATATGATTGAGATCCTGATCATAGAGAAAATGAGTGTACCTATCTATTAGGTACAATTTACTTATTTTGATGCCGGCTCCACACGCTTGCCATTTGCCGCAAGCCCCAAACGTCCACGAGACAAACGTCGACACTCACACGCTCGCCAGACACGGAACGCTTCAGAGAAGGAAACATGGTGGACGTCGAATTTGTGTCTGCTATTACGTTCGGCTTGACCTACTTTTATTACAAAAAGAAGCAAGATGAAAGGAAACGAGCATTTGCTACTTTTTTGTGTTTATGATCCATATGCTTCGGATTCCAAATGCAGAGTTCTGCTTGGTAGCACTTAAGAAAGAATAAAATACTTTCGTTTGACCAATCACCCATTTCCCAAATTTATAACCACGGAAAGCTATCACTCCTACATTATAATAGTTGTTATAAAATTATTTCCGCTATGGAAAAGGCAATAGTTTAAAACCATATAGCCATTACTATAAAGACACCGCGTAATTTTTTTTAATATTACACGGTATACCTACCCATCAATCCAACGTAGCAAAAAAGATACGTCTATTTGTCGACACTTCTCAAACAATATCTACTAGCTTGCACAAACGTGTGGATACATAGTAATTGGTGCTTTCTTTGATTTGTACACAAAAATCGAATTTGAACGGATCGGCGACAAACACAATATGCAGGCTCACGCAAGCCAATCCAAACGCACCATCACCACACGTTTGTGCTTGCGCGCGCTTGCCCGGGGTTGACAAGTGTGTAAAGCCGTCATGAAAATTTAATTATTACCTAGATCTGAGGTAAAGTGCCTAACGAGTTTTCGAACGAAAATGATTGATACCAGCCTTACCAAACATTTTTAATAAAATATATGTAATGTCATGTACGTACATAATTTGTTGTGCGTACTTTGGATTTCATAATAAATGTATGGCATAACTATTTATGATTAAAAAACTATGAGCAAGATTTCTTACTCTTGAATAAATAGGGACCTATGTTACTAAATAATAAATACGAATTTGTTCATAAATTTACGCTTGTGTTGGGTATTTTATTTTTGAAATTCATAGCGATCGTCATATATTTTAATGAGGTGCAAAAAAAGAATACGGTGCAGATCGCTTCTCTCTAGAGTTATAAAGGTCAGTTGAACGAGTATAGTCACTGCCACTAAATGAAGATGGGCTAAGATAGTAACGATTTACAGGATTAGGATTATTGCTGCCACCGATGCATCGGTGTTCAAGTCCATCGCAGTGGTAGCCAGGCGCGCATCGCAGGTCATACATATCTCGATTATCAAATGTTGAACATTTGTCGCCGGGACCCTGAGAGAAAGAAATGTATTTTTATTATTCAATAGCGGGTGTATAAAACAGTGAGAGCCTATTATATGTGATTATACATAGCGCGCACTATAAGTTTCCGGACCTGGCCACTTACATAAACAATATTTAAAAAGTAATTACAACTGTTGAAAATGGAACTCTTAGGCTGTAGAAAACAGTTTGTTTCATCGAACTGTCACTTGTTTTTACATTGTGGCGTCATTTCAGAAATTGGTTGTCTACATCACCATGGATTTAACTCGTGAAAATTTTCGTGGTATGATTTTCTACGGCTTTAAGTGTAATTTAACAGCTCAGCGGAGCTTCCCTCGGCTTCAAACTGCTTTTGGCGATGAAGCACCATGCAAGACGACTATTTATAGCTGGTTTGCAGAATTCAAACGCGGTCGTGTGAATCTCAGTGACGAATTTTGTGATGATCGCCTGTCCACTGCTGTGAACAACAAAAACATCGATGCTGTGCTCCGAATGTTCAAAATAGACAAGCATGTGACATACCATGAGGTTCGGGCATCTTTAGGCATAGGCATGAGTCAAATACAATCAATACTACACAAACATTTGGGTGTGAAAAAGCTGTGGTCTCGGTGGATCTCACACAATGTGACTGAGGCTCAAAAAACGGATCGCGTCACTTGGTGCAATGCCATGCTTACTAGATTCAACGAAGGGGCGTCAAACTTGGTGTGGGACATAGTAACAGGTGACGAAACATGGATTTATAGTTACGATCCCAAAACAAAGCAGCAATCGAGCGTATGGGTCTTTCGAGGTGAGCCGAAACCAACCAAAGTGGCGCGCGTGCAAAGTGCCTCTAAGCGGATGATTGCTTCTTTTTTTAATAAAACTGGACACGTGGCTACTGTTGCTTTGGAGAAACGTTATACCGTGAATTGTGATTGGTAGTACACGATCATTTGTTTGCCGGAAGTTATTGACAAACTCTGTAAAAATAACCGTAAACGCCGTATCATCTTGCACCACGATAATGCCAGTTCTCACACGGCCAGACAAACAAATGAATTTTTGAAGGAGAACAACGTTGACCTTATGAGCCATCCCGCGTACAGTCCCGACCTGGCACCTTGTGACTTTTATTTATTTCCAAAAATTAAAAACCAGTTACGCGGTCAACGATTTTCATTACCTGAAGAGGCTGGCGAAGAGTATGATAAATACGTTTCAGAGATTGTCACGGAGGAGTGGCATAAATGCTTTTAAAATTGGTTCATTCGCATGAAAAAGTACATTGACGCTAACGGAGAATATTTTGAGAAACAATAAATTCATTATTGACCATTTATAATATTTTTTTCTTATTTATTCCGGAAACTTATAGTGCGCCACACGTATGATTTTTGTTTTGCGAGATAAGATAAGAACTATCGAGAAAATACTATCGAGAGATTTCCTAAACGATAGTAATTTTTTTTAGATCACATTTATCGTTACGATTTTTGTACGTAAATGTACGTATCAATGAATATTGTTGAATATCCATTATCTTCTGCACAAAGGAGCGACTACTTTTAAAATTTCACGACTAGAACCGACTAACTAACTAACCAACCAAGGTTACGCTGGAAAAAGGGTATTAACGCTATTGAAATCTGTTATCGGAAAGTGCGCGAAACCGAATTCACGCACTTTCCGAAACCTTTATTTTTTTGATTATAGGTGAAATATTTTCTTCAAATTGCAATATGACCAATACTGAGGTACTTTGCACCTAGTATGGACCGTTCTTATCGTAAGCGGCATAGACTTGGATTTCAGTCTTAAGTGTCAAGCTTGACGTGCTCTTGAACCTATAGGTACCCTCTTTCCAATAAAAAAGAATCGTCAAAATCGGTTCACAAACCGGATGAATCGCGTAACATACATACAAAAAAAATACAGTCGAATCCGAAAATTGCGAAGAGTAGGTAGGTATGACAAAAAAGTAGACATGAAAGATTCTGATTTCGATTTGGTATAAGTAATAATAATAACACACAGACTCAACATAGCCCCGCACTAAGGAAACGCTGTGTCGCGGGTGCCATGGACACACACATAGATAACTACAAATTACACCCAAACTCACGAGAGAAACAAATGTAGGGCATACAAATATTTCTCCCGGCCCTGGAATCGAACCTGGGACCTCTGCATGTCAGTCCGGCATGATAACCGTTCGGCCATGGAGGCAGTTAAATCATGTATGGTGGTTCATTATGTATAGTCATTCAATATGGTATATAATAATATTATAGATAACGTTCCGGCCATTTGCATAATTTCATATCGATTATCTTCAGCAATAATGCTGAGCCATAAGGCTTAAGATCAATTAGCATCCGGCACCCAGGAGCGAGAGCTGGGATTGGAGAATTCTGCCCAGTGAATACTCCGTTACTGACACCCAGGACATTACAAAAGGGTTGTTTGTTCTCTTCTTACCCTTTTGCAGTCGTTGCGATTGCCACAAACCCTATTTTTATAGGTTCCGAATTTGCATTGCTTGTATCTCTTGCCGTTCAGGTTGACTTCACAGTTTTCGATAAGCGGTGGCCAGAGCGACGTATTGTTGCATACAGGACACTCCACAAAATTAATTCTATGAAAATATAACAATAATAGATTATAACAATTATTAAACTTCGGACTTAAATTTATTTAAGATTTCGAATAGAAAATTCGTTGTGGTAGCGGGCAAAAGAGACTCAGTACGTTTAGACTCAAGTTAATTATGTACCTACACGTTGCGACCCCGCACTGGTGGTCTATATTACCACACCACTGTACAATCGAATACTTAAGGAACTCCAAAGTCATGCAATGAAAGAATAATTACTCTTCGACTTGATTGACAGGCTCGTCGCGGACGAAGAGGTTGCGCGTAGTGTAGCCTCTGAAGTGTGCCAGAGCACCTCCGCCAGTCAATAGCATCGTGTATAGAAATAGATACATGGTAAGAGTCCTGCGAACAAATATCTATTCGTCAAGAATTACAAAGTTTCTCTCGGTCAGACAGAGTCGGTGTTCATATCGTTAACAAATATAAAACGGTTCATGACAATTTCGCAACACGGCTCTATTGTCAGCTTCTTTTTAGTTTTTTAAGTGGAAATAATGTATTTTTCTCAATAATTATTATTACCTATATGTATTACCATTATAAACCATTTCAAAGCAGCAATAGAGCTCTTTGTGAAAGAGTTCGTCCAGGGTAGTACTGCCACCTAACCTATCTCTGCCGCCTAGTCGTAATGTCAACACTGAGTGACACAGCTCAGCGTGAGTTTTTCAAGGTTTTTTTTTATAATATCAAATGACGGGACAAACAAGTCACGCCCTGATGGTAAGCTACACGCCTGTCCATAGCAGTTGCAGAGTCGGTCGGAGCTTTAAATCGCAAAGATCTGAGGGGCACTGCCACTGCACCCTGAGACATATGTTGAGAAGTCCCATGTGCCTGTAATTCCACCAGCACCCTTACCCTTCAAAACCGAAACGCAGTAGGTATTGCTCACATTAATAAAATAATTGGTGTCAGTAATTCCCTAGACGGTATTGCTACTAAAATCTCCATATTAATATCTACAAATATGAAAATGGTGACACTTGGCCTGAATTGTTTTAAGTGACAAGTAGAAATCCAAATTTGTCCAAAAACTAAATAAGAAGAAGTTTTCCTATCAGAATAAATTATACAGTTCCACAGGGCAGCGCCCATGGACCCATGTTGTTCCTCATTATATAAATGATCTCTCGAGGACAATAAATGATCATAACATGATTCTATTCGCGGATGACTATGCGGATGATACGGCCATAAAAAAATCCAAAAATAATGATCCCAAGACACATGAAAATAAGATAAATGGTGCTCTTGCTAAAATCACAACTTAGCTAACAAATAATGATTTTACAATAAATTAAGAAAAAACTGAAATTATGGATTTTTATCGAAGTCTTAGAATTTGAATCTTAGGTATTAATTACCAAGAGCAGGACGTGGAAAAGGTACAAGTCACTAAGTTTTTAGGTGTAACTCTAGCCAATAAATTAATATGGAAATCTCAAGCAGAAGAACTTTGTAGGAAACTTAATAAATCACCATAGGTGCTCTATGCTTTGTCTAAAAAAGTAAAACTGGAATACGTAGTAGTAGCAGCTTATAGTTGCATCAACATTAAAGTTTGTTGTTATACGTGAGGCGCACTATCAGTTTCCGGAATGGATAAGAAAAAAATAGTATAAATGGCCAGAAATGAATTTATTGTTTCTCAAAATATTCTCCGTTAGCGCTATAGCACTTTTTCATACGAATGAACCAATTTTGAAAACATTTATGCCACTTATCCGTGACAATCTCTGAAACATATTTTCCTTACTCTTCGACAGTCTCTTCAGTGATGAAAATCGTTGACCGCGTGACTGGTTCTTAATTTTTGGAAATAAATAAAAGTCACAAGGTGCCAGGTCGGGATTGTACGCGGGGTAGATCATAAGGTCAACGTTGTTCACCTTAAAAATTCATTTGTCTGTCGGCCGTGTGAGAACTGGCATTATCGTGGTGCAAGATGATACGGCGTTTACGGTTATTTTTACGGAGTTTGTCAATAACTTCCAGCAAACAACTGGTCGTGTACCAATCACTATTCACGGTATAACGTTCCTCCAAAGCAACAGTAGCCACGTGTCCAGTTTTATTAAAAAAAGAAGCAATCATCCGCTTAGAGGCACCTTGCACGCGCGCCACTTTGGTTGGTTTCGGCTCACCTCAAAAGATCCATACGCTCGATTGCTGCGTCGTTTTGGGATCGTAACTATAAATCCATGTTTCGTCACCTGTTACTATGTCCCACACCAAGTTTGACGCCCCTTCGTTGAATCTGATAAGCATGACATTGCACCAAGTGACCAGGACAAGTGAGTGACAAGTGAGTGAGTGAGTGTTTTTTGAGCCTCAGTAAAACTGTGTGGGATCCACCGAGAGCACAGCTTTTTCACACCCAAATGTTTGTGTAGTATTGATTGTATTTGACTCATGCCTATGCCTAAAGATATCCGAATCTCATGGTATGTCACATGCCTGTCTGTTTTGATCATACGGCGCACAGTGTCGATGTTTTTGTTGTTCAGAGCAGTGGACAGGCGACCATCACGAAATTCGCCTCTTAGATTCACACGACCGCGTTTGAATTCTGCAAACCAGCTATAAATAGTCGTCTTGCGTGGTGCTTCGTCGCCAAAAGCAATTTGAAGCCGAGCGAAGCTCCGCTGAGCTGTTAAATTACACTTAAAGTTGTAAAAAATCATACTACGAAAATTTTCACGAGTTAAATCCATGGTGATGTAGACAACCAATTTCTAAAATGACGCCACAATGTAAAAACAAGTGACAGTCAGATGAAACAAACTGTATTCTACAGCGAAAGAGTTCCATTTTCAAATGTTGTAATTACTTTTTAAATATTGTTTATGTAAGTGGCCAGTTCCGGCAACTTATAGTGCGCCCTGTGTATTCTGGGGAAAGTGGTGAAAGAGAAAGTATATTCAAATCCCAGAAAAGGTGCATAAGAACTATGTGTGGTCTAAAACCCACAGAAAGTTGCAGACAAATGTTTATTTCACTTCATATATTAACTCTGCCCTCTGTATATACATTTTTGGAAACATGTATATTATTGTTAATATAATTATTAATACAAAGATCGAACCCTCAGAAAAAATTCCTTTGATCCGTCCGGATTCGGACCGACGTCTTCTGACATATCGTGCCAAACGCTATACCAACTAAGCCACGGTATGAACCAGCGGACCTCACGAATTTTTCTATGTGTTTGCGTCGTATCTTTGTATTTGGTTTTTCAACGACTTTTTAACTGTTTTCCATCTATCTATGAATATCTATATATAACAAACTAGTGGAGTAATTTCACATAAAAAAAATTGAATATCAATTCAATAAAAATTTACACATGTATATTTGTAAAAATAAAGTAAATATGTAAAAAATGAAATGTTTATACATATGAATGAAAAGAGAACCAATCATTTGCAGTACCAGTTATGGTTACAAAACGAGAATTAGTTCTTGTTTCGGAACTGTTTATGAGGAACTGTAATGATGATAGATGCAAAATCTATACTTATATGCAAGTGTAACAAAAAGTAAGATATTCATGAATTTTTAGAGTTCGTCCAGGAAGTAATGCCACCTTACCTGGTTCTGCCGCTAAGCACTAATATGAGCATTACTGAGTTCCGGCTTTGAAGGGTGAGAGTGCTGGTGAAATTACAGGCACATTGGGACTTGTCAACTTTATGTCTCAGGGTGACGGGAGAGTGGCAGTGCCTCTCAGATCTTCGCGATTTAAAGTTTTAAGTGGCACTGCAAGGATTATGGATAGGCGTGACCCATAAGGTCCAAGGCTTGTTCATCCCGCCACTTTAAGCGATAAATTGGTTCGTATTTCGTGGTAGATCTATTTTCTTTGAACTGAAAGTCAAATATTTGATTTGATTGTTTTGTGATCTGAGCGCTACGAAGTATGATGTCCGCGACGCCGTGACCTTATATGACAACGGAATATGTGGTTATCTTGGACTTAGTTTAGGAGTAATATAAACCTCCAGATACTATTTGTTGACGCACCTATTCGAAGAAATGAATGAAAACGAAGTTTGTATGATTCAGTTCAAGCTGTAGGAATAACCACCTACTAATTTGAAGATAGTGTTTTTGCCTCAGAAGTCAGTGACATGGAATTAAATTTAAAAATATAACGTCATTGCACCGTCGTCGCCGTGAGGCAATTTTTCGTCAACACTGGATAAGTGTCGTTTTAATATATTAATTTTATATCCAACGCCGGTACTGTTTCCGTGGTATTCATGGTTATTGAGCAGTAGTCAGTAGTGTATGTATTACAAATGCATAATGAAAAATAATAGAATGTATTTGAGTAGCAGACACCGTGCGCAAGCAATGCCGCCCAATCTCCCGCCCGCCCAAATGCGCATTCATGTGATACACTTCGCTCAAACCGGTGGTGTATTCGCGTCTCCCGAATGTCGATTATTTTTAATTTCAATTAAGTTTTCACGCACTATATAGTTTTGTGCGATTCTTACTAACATTAAACTGTACAAAAGTTTGAAACTATCATCAATTACAAGTGTGATTTTTGTATATAAAATGGGAATGATATCAAGAGTGCGCGGCAGAATACGTAGTGATTCTTTCTCGAAGATTCATACGCTGAAATCAGAGGACAAAATCGCCAATATTGGTATGTGAACTTTTCAAAATATGTCAAACAAAGCGTGATCGTGGAGCTTTGAACATTTCTGGTAATAAACTTCATTGAACAATCTTTTAAATTAATTTCTTTTATTGTTATTGTTTTCACTTTTTATGACTCATTTGTTTACTTCCATAAATAAGGCAAGTGTCGAAGCTTATTCGAAAGGGTAAAGAAATAAAAAACACGTTTTCTGTTAAACTACGTATGAAACAAATAAGCGCATACTAAGAAAGTTTTGAATTTATTACTTGGATTATAATTCAAGTTGATTTGGTAAATTTATATTATCTAATACGGTACCGATTCATTCATAGTAAATCAAGCAGTTTACTTTTGATTTCTAGTAGCTCCTACAGCTCCTTGTGAAAGAGTTCGTCAAGGCAAGTACTGCCACCTTACCTATTTTTGCCGTCAAGCAGTAATGTCAGCATTACTGTGTTCCGGTTTTGAAGGGTAAGGGTCCTGGTGAAATTACAGGCACATGGGACTTGTCAACTTATGTCACAGGGTGACGGGCGCAGTGGCAGTGCCCTTCAGATCTTTTCGATTTAAAGTTCTGAGTGGCACTGCAACTGTAATGGACAGGCGTATAGTTTACCATCAGGCACACGACTTGTTCGTTCCGTCACTTGATATTGTAAAAAAAAGATTTCAAACCAATTTCAAAAGTTTTCTTGATTTACGACATAGAATATACTCGTACGTGTTTCATATTTTCATTGGTAACGACGACAAGGTCGTCGAATATTGTTTTCGTAAATATTGCTTTTTATTTTGAAACACCTCTAAATAAACAGCCATTATTAAGTATGATTTTTTTTCATTACTTATTGCTTAAGAGAAAATTAAATGACAAGACAAAAATTCAGGCCAGCGTATTCCTTTATTTTTTCCAATCCTATAAGGCGTAGCCTGAAGTTTTGACTGTTCTGTTTTCAATCAAAGATGTGAAAGGAATGAGTATCTTCCACGTCGTCGTGCCGACGAATGCATTCGAAAAAACGGGTCACTTTAAAATGTATTTTATCATGAGTCATGATAATTTGTGAAGGCTATGTATAAGTGGGTTGTGGATACAATTCTATATCTGCAACTGAATTTGTGAATTTGCAAATTCAGAATCGATTTCCATTCAGGTCGAGGTCAAATTTTTTAGGCTCAATTTAATGTGCCATTTATTTTGGAAGTTTCTTTTTACGAGTTACGTTGATTGGGAAAATAATTTATAATGATGAAAATTATAAGTTTACATATATTATAATAAGTATTAGTTGAAAAAATTGGGTTGTTTATTTTTGATTACGGTTATCTACGCCTTATTTGTAAAATAAGTGACAGGCTTTGATGTCTCACTCGAGGACTAAAACGAACTTATACCTAAATATTCAGCGCTATATCGTATTATATCATTCGAAATGGCAAAGGAAACATTTTGTAGACAGGTTTCACCGATTTATGAACAATTCCATTATCTAATTTCAGTATGGCTTCTATCAGTGGTGCTTCTTCTGCCGTACTGGGCACCCCGAGGCCTCCTGGTGGCGCTGGGGGGAGCGTGGCTAATGGCTGCATACACGTGCTTGGTGGTTCCAGTGCTCATTTCTGCTAATTACCGGTACCCAGCTAGGTGGTACCCTGCAGTGGTGAACATGGCGAGAAGTAAGCTTTCTTACAGTGTTACTTAACCTTTCATTAGGAATTTCAAATGGGAAGTTCAAAGATAGAGAGTTTGTGATTATGCGAGGAGTTATGTTTATTTATTTGATTTTATTGTATATCCTCAAAAGAATAGTATATATTCTTTTAACTTTGAGGAGTGCCGTATTCAACACTACGACACACAGTTTAGGCAGATGATCTTTTTATACAGAAACTACGGTCGTTGCATTAGGCAATATATCTCCAAATTTTTACACAAAAAGTTTCTTTCATGTGGCATAGTACACAAAAGTGACTGCCTAGCATAATTAGATGCTTCTAGTAATCGAAGGTTAGATGTCATTGAAGACGTACCAAAAACAATCCTGGTATAATAAATAAAAAATACCTTATGTAATAACACTAAATGCTGTAGGTACCTACATTAAAGCAAACTTTGTAATGTTAAGTATTGATTCTTTTGATAGGAAGCGATGCCAATAATAACTACTTAATAGAGCTTTAAATAAGGAATGTACTAGGTTTGTAGTTAAAGAAATATGCGTATACAAGAGATGTACAACTAATAACTGTTCTCTAGCATGCATTTAACACAAGCATAATAGAGTAATAAGTTCACTAGAACTGAAATAGTTATGCTTGTGTGCCAATCTCTGGATTTTTTTATTATGTTTACGTGTTTCTTATACTTTTTATAAATAAGAAACAAGAACATTGCGGCGATAGCTTTTATGATTCCTTGGACTCTATCTTGCCATTTACAAAAAGTAGGAAAAATATACAGTCATATATATTTGTTTTTTAATTTTAATATATAGTATATTAATTCGTTTAATTGACACAATAAATATTAATAATTATATAAAAAAATAAATAGTATTAATAATTATTACAAACTCGAGGAGTAATTTCACATAAAAACAATTTAACATCAATTCAATAAAAATTTGACACAACAAAATTTGTATATTTATATCTTTCATAACAAAACTTTTACCCTTTGAGCGTCATAAATATTATTATAATATAACAATCCAACAAATATAAAAAAATCAATGATACTGAAATAGCTATATAAAATATACCAATATTTTTTTTTATTAGGCAACATCACATACGTAGTTCTAACAGCCAGACCCGAGGCAATATAGAAAATTAGTTTCTATACTGACCCGGCCAGGGATCGAACCCGGGACCTTAAAGATGGCGCACACACCATAAAAACCGGTGTGCTAGTCACTCTACCACGGAGGTTGTCAATTCTTTTGCTTTTTCATTTACAAGAAGATACATGCACGCAACTTATTCGTAATGATGAATTTCTATTGTATGTTATATACAAAATATGATTTGATATATATACTCCCGGACAGATATTTCGAGCCACTTTGCATTGTCAGTTTTAAATATCCTTACCTTAAATAATGTTTGATTGATCAATAACTAGTTCAAGTTTGAAACTGGTATACTAAATGTCATATTCAAAAGGTTTTGCTGAAAATTTGAATTTACGAAATCCTTTGCGGAAAAACTCTTTCTTCAATTATAATAAAACAAATTTTATTGTAGCACTTGAAAAATAAAAATCAAGATGGCTCGATTTATGTGTCCGGGAGTGTTTTATCCATCGATTGATTTTAATTGATTTTATATAACGAACAATACAATTCAAATAGCTTACATAGTTACTAATAGTAAACGAAAACATACACTAATCGAGACGAGGACAAAAGAAGGATATACTATGGATATACTTATGTGTTTTTTCCATAACGCTATTAAATATAAGTATAGTTCCCGTGGAAGAGATCCAAATCCCTGTCGAAGATGCGAGTGAGTTTTTTTATAACAGACGACGACGCCCCTCATTTCGTTTATTAACCTCTAGCTAAATTTACATTTACATACCCATGTATGCATGTGTCATTCTACTGAATTAATCATTTTTGCTCGCCCTTTTATAATATTTTAATAAAATGTAATTATTTAATTAATTAGGATGAAAATGACGACTTCATTTAGACGAACATTCCTATTTAGGTTCTTTAACTGAACAGATATATATATATTATATTTAAGAAATAAAGTTTACGGAGAAATAAAACGTTTAAGAATTGAAGAATTTTTATGATACGACTACCTACTCGAAGCTTATAGCTTCATTGAATATTTATTATACGTGTGGCACACTATAAGTTTCCGGAATTAATAAGAAAAAAATATAATAAATGATCAGAAATGAATTTATTGTTTCTCAAAATATTCTCCGTTAGCGTTAATGCACTTTTTCATACGAATGAACCAATTTTGAAAACATTTATGCCACTCCTCCGTGACAATCTCTGAAACATATTTATTATACCCTTCGACAGCCTCTTCAGGTCATAAAAATCGTTGACCGCGTAACTGGTTCTTAATTTTTGGTAATAAATAAAAGTTACAAGGTGCTAAGGTCGGGACTGTTCGCGGGATGGCTCATAAGGTCAACGTTGTTCACCTTCAAAAATTCATTTGTCTGTCTGGCCGTGTGAGAACTGGCATTATCGTGGTGCAAGATGTTACGGCGTTTACGGTTATTTTTGCGGAGTTTGTCAATAACTTGCTTAAAGGCACTTTACACGCGCGCCACTTTGGTTGGTTTCGGCTCATCTGGAAAGATCCACACGCTCGATTGCTGCTTTGTTTTGGGATCGTAACTATAAATACAAGTATAAATCGTCACCTGTTACTATATCCCACACCAAATTTGACGCCCCTTCGTTGAATTTGGTAAGCATGGCATTGCACCAAGTGACGCGATCCGTTTTTTGAGCCTCAATCACATTGTGTGAGATCCACCGAGAGCACAGCTTTTTCTCAGCCAAATGTTTGTGTAGTGTTGATTGTATTTGACTCATGCCTATGCCTAAAGATGCCCGAATCTCATGGTGTGTCCACATGCCTGTCTATTTTGAACATTCGGAGCACAGCATCGATGTTTTTGTTGTTCACAGCAATGGACAGGCGATCATCACAAAATTCGTCACTGAGATTCACACGACCGCGTTTGAATTTTGTAAACCAGCTATAAATAGTCGTCTTGCATGGTGCTTCATCGTCAAAATCAGATTGAAGCCGAGCTTAGCTCCGCTGAGCTGTTACTTTACACTTAAAGTCGTAGAAAATCATACCACGAAAATTTTCACGAGTTAAATCCATGGTGATGTAGACAACGAATTTCTAAAATGACGCCACAATGTAAAAACAAGTGACAGTCAGATGAAACAAACTGTAGGTATTCCATAGCCGAAGAGTTCCATTTTCAAATGTTGTAATTACTTTTTAAACATTGTTTATGTAAGTGGCCAGTTCCGGAAACTTATAGTGCGCCCTATGTATAATATTTATAATATTATTCAGTTTATTGAAAATCGCTGATGGCGCTGGTTCGAATCCAGCCGGATTGAAGGAAATTTTCGTAGTGTTCGATCTTTGTAGGTATTTATAATTAAAATTTAGTTTGATTAAGTTCAATTATATTAATGTAACTATTTATAAGAGACCCCAGGAAAAATAACTTTTTTCACCTCACTAGCTCGAAAAGGCTTTCTCATTAGAAATTTGCGCGCAAAAGATTAGAAGATCGAATTTGAACAACCTTTTTGACGCTAGCGTCTAGCGTGGGTAAGGTTTTTGAAATTCGAACTTGACGATGAACTGTAGTGCACCTAACTTTTTCTTTCAATGAAAAAACATAATGACACGTTCAATTACGCGATTTGTTGTATACATTATATAGGTAATATAAAACCGTTGGCATATTTTTTTATAGTTGACATTTTATTGACAACGATAATTTTGTTTACTTAAACTGATTTGTTATAGTTCGATTGATTTTCTTTCATGTACCAGTTTCCTCGCTATAGTGAGGTGAAAAGTTGTGTATTTCACTCGGCAGCAAAATTGTTTTGCGTCTCGTGATTTGAAACCCTCGCTACGCTCAGGATTCTATTTTTTCAATCTTCAATACAAGCAATCGCGTCAAACAACAACTTTATAGCCTTGCACAATAAATAACTATTAACTAGGTCTCATTTTTTAATCCCCATACAATTTAAACCAATACAATTAAGACCCGCCGAAATTGATTATAAAAGTGACCGAATTAATGGCTATATCACGTCGAAAATACTTGGACAAATCAACAATAACATTTAAAAATATAAATGGTCACTAACGAAAAATGAAATGTTAACAAAATCATGAACGTTATTGACGCCACATTTTCACCTTGTTTTTCCAGTAAATATACGTGTTTGCGTCGTAGTTCTTAACATCTTTTTGTTGAAAGATTCGTGATGTTAAAGATCAAAACAAAGATAAAAAAATGAAATAACTTTTACAAATTCCAAAATCGAAATCGAATATTGTAGGTATTCTAATGATTAGTTTTTCAAAATCAGAATGAAGTAGATCACGGGTCACAGAATACGGTCTTTGAAATTGGAATTTCAAATACCTTGAGTACACAAGTATATATAAATCAAACAAACATTACTATATATTTATGTAAAACTACATACAAATCCGGTAGTACATAGAACTTTCTCCTAAGTTATAGTTACTAAAATGAAATAGATTATCATTATCTAATCTTTATATATTATGCATCGGCCTTTTGCGTAGCTACGAAAACCATTTGAATACATTGTTGCCTATACAATTTCGAACACATGCTATCATTGTTTACAGCAGTCACACACCTATATATGTAGGAAAGTCAGGTCATTGTCGAAGAGCTGAATGGAGCGACGGAAATTGGCCCTCGTCCAGTACTCGTGCGTCAAACGCAGTACTTCTACTTTCTGCGTCTATCTCGGATTTAGCTAGGTTACAATAACATGATAATTATATTAGGCGCTTATATAGTTATTTAAATATTACACACAATGTAGTAAAAATGATTTGGCGTGCTTTTGATAAATGCAGTAAAATTAGGCTGAGATATATAAAACGAGTTTTGATTTCGAATAAGAAATATTGGTTAGCTAAGTAAATTTTCTGGGTTTGCAAAATGAACTCTGCTTAAGTTTAAGTAAGATAATTAAACTTTGATTTTACTTCGTAATTTCTTGATTAAACTTAGTCAAAGTTCTTTTTTTGGAATCACGAAATACTTGCTCAGCTCGCCTTTTCTGCTTAGTCGAAGTCAAAATACGTGTTATAAATCTTTGCTTGAGTCATTTTGTTTGTAGCTAAACTTAATCGTAAGGTGGCCGGCAACGTTTCTTCTTTTGATTACTTAAGCTTATTATTTGGCGGAAGTAGCTCGCCTTTTTACTTTTCAACCAACCATTTTCAATCAGCAGGTTTAATTACGAATTTTCTTAAAACATCAACAATATTACGACATAAAATGGTTTCAGAAGGTGTGTCTGAGAACTTGGGTTTTAGAACGCTCGCCTTTGCGATCGTTCCAAAAACTCTTGCACTGTAACAAGAAGAAAAATGCGTAGGACTTGTTGATCGTACTATTTAAAACTTCATGAATGAACTCCGCCTGTTGTTTTCATGTCCTCTATATTAAGCATATATCTTCGTAAATTTAATTTAACCAGATTGAGAATGAACTCTAGAACAAGACGAGCGCGAATGCGAATAAATATATCAAGATCGCGTACCACGTGAACGTGCATCACCGTTAAAAACACCGTTAAGTTATTATTATTTAATTTTATTTATAGAGCATTGGCTATAGAGCCATAAATTTGAAAAGGTACTAAATATAAATTATTAAAAAACTCAAAACCTAATCTTTTTCCACTAAAAATTAATTTGTGTTAAATTTTTTGTTTCCATGTATGTTACAACCTAAAATTTTCTGCATGTGCCAATTAGAGCGTTGAAATCTTTCGTATTTGTTTCAAACTCGTGACAGTACAGACATTGATGACGACGTTCTCAGAAACACAATATATTCGTTGAGTACTTATATAATGATTATATTTACTGAGTTCTAGATCTAACATGATTTAATTAACGTTTATCTACATATATAATTGTAGCGGTTTTTAAGAAAGTCCTGAGAAGAATGCAAATTCCTTACTTTTAATTATAGCTTGAGTTTGTCTTGGCGCTTTTCTTTATTTTTAATATTTATAATAAAGCTTTATAATAAATTATTAATTAGATATTCAGACTTAGACTTATTAAATGTATAGTTACAAGATAGTTACACATAAAATATATTAGGTATTTATTCTAAGAATGTGTTAAATTGTACTTATGCCTATAACGCTAAAACAACTTACCAGAGCCAATTGAGAGTCCCAGATGAAAAGTTCGCTCTGAACTGAATTTTCTCTGGTAAGGGTAGCTCTTTTATACCAGACAACCCTTTAGCTTTGAAGGGCAACCATTAACACAGTAAAATGGGATTCTGCAGAATGCACCCATGAAGTTCGTCTTGAAATTTGAAAATATTAAGAAAACTTTATAAAATTACCATTACGTACCTGCGTAACCTAGGACGAATTTATAAATTAAAATATTATATTGTATTATATCGTAAAAGCGCGTTTTGTGTATATAAACGAACTTTTCCAGACCACATATCTGCTAATTTAACCTCTATTTGACCATAAGAGCGTATGCACGCGGCGTATTTTATACGCGCAGATGACGCGCGTTTCACAAACACGCTTTGAACGCGCGTTTACGGCGCCGAAGATGTTCGTAATGCAGATTGTTGAGTTTGTATCCGTTCAAACGAGCCTAAAACGCGTTGCAAGACTGAGGAAAGGGGCAGAGTAGAACAGAATTTCTTGGAATGACGAATATGACATTCTATAACAGTTTGAATATTTTTCAAATCTTCTGTGTTTTACTAATTTTTTAAACGTTGTATTAAAATGACCACACAATTGTCTTTCGCTCGTAAAAGCTAGCGTAAGTAGTGTTGTCTCGACTGACGCCATTGTGCTACTATTGAGAGTACGCGCTATATATGCCCGTTTCACAAACGCGGGTGAAACGCGCATTTACGGCGCGTATGTATTTGTGAACGTGTGCATAGTATAGCGTTTACTGGCTACGACTGAATGTCATTTGAATCGCGTTAACGCGCGTCATCAGTGCGTCCACTGCGCGTATAAAATACGCCGTGTGCATAGGCCGTAAGGATACGTTCTATACAATTTGGAGAAATTGTGCCGCGTTTAAAGGGACTTGATAGTATTTTAAGGGCATAGAAGAAGAGACATGTAAATAATATGTCATAAACAGTAATTGTACTTACGTACCTACCTACATCAAACTTGAGGAAAACAGTCGCGTAGTTTTCTATATTTTTAACATTTTTAATTCATTGTCTTACATTTCATCTTTAAAGAGGTATGAAAACAAAACAGTGAAATCACAGACCAACGTGGTGATGTGTAATCAGTATCTGTAGGTACGTTAGTGGTAGTGAAAGTCATGGTTACTTCTTGTTTCAACCAATCTATCCCTTACCATATTTTTTTATATTTCTGGGAGAAAATTCAATGCAAATGAGGAGGAAAACGCCAAGCAATGAACAGCCCGACCCGAGTGGACAATCGATGTGACAGCATCGCCCACAGTCGCGCCAGTCTTGTTGCTATAACGGTTTCAAGAAAAATAAACAAATTTAATTTATTACTCAGGAACGAAATTAAATTAATTTCATATCCAGTTTTGGTTTTCGAGATTATTATACATATTAAATGAAACTAGCTTTTTACATTTAAATCGTGTATATTTATTTTTTTCAAACAAACGAATGTTTCGGGCTCTTTACAGGTCCCATGATTATGGCTGACTGAGATCATTAACCAGTTTTGTCTAATTATATTGCAAACTAATCTATTTTTCACTAAGTTACAAAATTTTTTTATTAGATAGATAGATAAATGGTTTATTTATCACAAAACACACACATGCGATACACATAAACAAACAAAAATAAATAAAAAACTAATCCAAAAAAAAAAATGGTACAAAAAAGCAACACTACATTCGTAAATACAATATAAGCATTAAAACAAGATATCATTATGTTTAAATTTTAAAAAACAAAAGATCAAATAACTAAAAGTACAAACACAGAAATTTATAAGGCATTACAATAAAAGCTCGCAACGCATTGCATGTGTGCGCAGTGGTGATAAAAACGGCCGTAGCTCAGCGTAATTGCTGCTCAATTAGAGCAACGTATACTGATATTCTGCTAAGCCCGAGAATATCAGAAAACGGCGAAACCGCTGCGCGGCAGTGAGTGCGTGTCAGAGTATATCAAAAGAATTAAATGTTTATAGAATCATATTTAATTTTATATGGTTAGTACTGTTAGTTTGCGTCCACATAGTAATAATAACAGAATAATTAGATTGGTGTTAGTGTTAGATTAATAGGACTTACAAAAATAAGTTATTGATAGAAGGTAGCAATACCATGGACTCAAAGTGCTTCGGAATACCAAGTTTTTGTTTGCGTAAAATAGCCTCATTAATGTATTTCCTAAAGGTATATTTAGTATGCACAGATCTTATTGGCGGAGGAATATTATTCCAGCACTTTGTAGTCTGATGACGGAAGCTTCCCTCAAAAGCTACCGTGCGATGTATATAACCTGCCAGAATTGGCCTAGTACTTCGAGTATGTGCAGAGTTTGCAAATTCTAACTTATTATAAAGATACTTAGGGCTTTTAAATTTCATGATGTCAAACATTAGACAGGCAAGGTGAAGCTTCCTTCGAAAGTCCATCCTGAGCATTTATTTAGAACATCGTTTAGAATGGTTGATATGTGACTTTGTGGAGGGACATTGAAGCAAAATCTGCAGCAAGCATTTTGTACACGCTGCAATAATCGCTGAGTCTTTGCAAGTAAACGAGGCCCATTAACAATGTCGCCGTAATTAAATTAAGATAAAACGAGCGACTCACAAACAGCAATCCATGCTTTTTCACTGAGTAAATCACGGATTCCTTATAAAACCTTAAGGCGATAGAAACAACTACGAACAAGGCCCAACACGTGACTCTCGAAGCGCAAAGAATTGTCTATAGTTATTCCAAGACTCTTAGCTTTCTCCACGCGGTTAATAACCTGTCCTGAGATTACTACATCCGGATTTGAGCCAACAACCTTATTCCTTTGAGAATCAATACCGAACACCATTTATTTAGATTTACATGGATTGAGGACTAGAGCATTATCACAGGACCAAAATAGATAAATCTATTCATAGATAGATCTATTTATCAAATAGTGTTCAGGTCGTGATTGAAGCCATTCAAAGCCGGACGTACATTACTTGGATCCACATGAATGTAAAGCTGCACATCATCTGCATAGCAATGACATTTACTATAGGAGATTGCACGTATCAGGTCGGCAGTGTAAATAATGAACAGGAGCGGTCTGAGGTACTCCACGTGTTAAAGTCCTAGGTTGCGACAATATTGCCGTACCATTTGCCGTTAAAAGTTTGACCCTCTGTGTTCTTCCACTCAAATAGCTGGCAAACCAGTTTACTGAAATGGTGCTTAGACCATACTAAGATAGCTTCGAGAGAAGGAGTGAGATTTTTATCGAATCGAACGCGCGAGAGAAATCCAACAAAGCAAGCAAAGTCGCACGACCAGCGTCTGCTTCAGTAAGTACTGTAGTCTAGGCTTTACTCTATGAGTAGAATCACTGGCTGAGTGAATATAGTTTTGTATTTAGAATGTGTTTTTTTTAAATAAGAAAGAATAGAGAGTTCGTAATGTAACCTGAATTAAAAAATATGTGAAAGAATACAATAAACCAAGTTTTGAATTTGATTATTCCAGTTTAAATTTATAAAAGTACCTCTCGCTACGCATTCTAAGCTACGCCCCAGTTACAAATGGTGGAATTCGCCGGCTTACAAATGAGGGAAGTACGAATCCCGATGTGAAAATTTTTTATATTTTACTTTTGAAAAATCTGCCAATGGAAAGGATATAATATAACTCAAGCCTGCAAATGATGGACGCAAGCTTACGAATGATGAAAGGATTCCGATGAAGAAAAGTCCGTCGTGCAATATTTTTATGTTGTTACGACACAACTTCCAGGAAAGCGTACTTAAGGTCGTAATTTATATTTTTATATTTAATATTGATTTATAATTGATGCCAGTAAAAAGTGCAAGAGGAGAATATGTATTGTGTACCGGCACAAAGATTTAACGGATTCAACGACGTAGACGAGTTTTTGAATCAATTTGAGGCCATTCACGGCCGGTAATCTACCTATAGAGAACCGCTCGCAATAGCGGCCATCTTTTTTAATGAATAATGACATAGGTCATTTTTGTTTCCTTGCTGTGATTGGCTGCCGCAGGAGCAGTAGCCTTTCCGCCATCTTGGGTAGTGATCGTGGTATTTTACACCTTGTTATTGTTTTGTTAGTCACCTTGTAGTGGCTTGTAGTTTGTTTGTACAGGTTCAGATCGAGTGAAGACGTGACGTGCTTATCCTCTCCGTTAATTCTGTATTGTGTGTTTGTATTTTGCTTCATGCAAAATGTACGAGTGCTGTGTATGTAAAAGTTCACGACAGGGCGCTATTTTACATCATTTTCCTCGCACTGAGAAAAGACTCATGAAGTGGTTAAAGTGTCTATATGTCTATAAGTGATAATCTGAAAAAGTTATCACCAGAAGAACTTTCAAACGTTTTGTATGTCAAAAACACTTTGAAAAGAGGTTTATTACGCCGAAATCACGTCTCATAGGCAGTGCATATCCATCTTTGTTTACCGAAGACGAGATTTCCTCTGGAATACCATCACAGGACAATGCCGGTAAGTTTTAAGTATAGACTTTACTATAGCTTTCTAATCTCTACGTCCTAACAGACTTTTAATATGAACTTAGCCCGTAGTCGCCTTGTAGAAATAAAATATTAATAACTATGACCGTCATCTAAGAAACAAATTGACGACGTTGGTGTATCCAGCGTTAATAACTTATAACAATTTAAGTACTTGCTTACTTTTAAAACTAAAGAAATAGTATTGAGTTTTGAATATAGTTAGTGTTTATACCCGGTTGTGTGCTAGTTCGAAGGAATAACTTTTAATGTTATTAATATTAATTGTTTTATTTATTTTGCACTTACAGAAAATATGGATATTGATATGGAGCATAGTTACTCGCGTAAAAGACACTTTGACCACACGTACTTTCAAAGGGAACCACTAAAAGGTTAGTAATGCAGTTTGTATTACTGTAACATTTTCTAGTAAAACTGTTTAAATGGATTTATTGAAAAAAAAAATCCCAGGTTCTTCTTTTAAATGTTATGGCCCCATTGAAGTAATTAATGATTTTGCCAATGTCAAGTTGAGGAACGCACGCATTTTTACTCAAAAATTTACTGGCGAATTTCGATAGAGGTTGCTATTGTTTTTAATTATTTACTACTCATTGATACATTAATAAAGGGTTATTTTTCAGCTCACTATGCAGATGGCAGACCAGTCAGTAACACTTTACAAAACACTGCAGACACTGTTTTGTTCTTCGACAAATTGTTTGACAGCGGCAATGGAGCTGCAATACGGTCAAAAAGAAAAGGAAAAATATTAAGAACAGCCGTAACGGAAAAATCACCTCATCACGATTTTTGGAGGGAATCAATAAAAAAATTGGAAGAAACAAATGTGAAAGGACATGAAAAGTTCGTGCCGTCATTGAAAAACTTTGTCATAACTATAAAAAGTTATATGAAGCTGTGGCAGTTTTTCAAAGTAAAGGGATTACAATAATGAGGCCTAGATATTTTAACTCCGATCCAATAGATAATTTTTTCGGTCAAGTTAGGGCCCATAATTATAGAAATAATGACCCAAACTGTCACAGCTTTAACTGCACCTTTAAATCATTACTAATAACTAGGATTATTAAATTCCATAATGAAACTTTTAATTGTGAGGATGATCCGGCGGACCAAGTGTTAAATTTACAATCATTATTTGAAGAACAAAAAAGAAAATATTCAACATGATCATCTTATTCATTCATAGGACTGAAAGCGTTGAAACTATTGTAGACCAGGCCCGTCGAGAACGTCTCAATGTTCACTCTCGGGCCTATACTGCTGGATGGGTAGTAAGGAAAATTTTAAATAAATTAAAAATAAACTGTGACTTATGCCTAAAAAATTTAACAAGTAATCAAACGCGTATTCACGACTGGGTAAGTCACAGGGAGTATACAACGTTAAAAAACCGACTGAAATACCCATCCGAAGGAGCAGTAACGTGTTTCTCTGATAAAAATAAAGCGAATATTGCATATAATATTACAGCGAATATTTTGTCCAAGTATTCATTTGATTTCATAAACTGTGCCGAACATAAAACTATTCTACTTAATAGTTTTATTGCTTTCACTGTTCGATTTACAATTATGAATTGGTGCAGTACCACAAATAAAATTTTAAAAGGCACGGACATAGGTTAGCAAACCGCATTCTACCTCCAATGCAAAACAAAGCATTAGAACAATTTAAAAAGAAATTAAAAAATAAACGCCTTAACAAATATTGACTTGTTTTATTTATTTTATTTTATCGTATTATTTTATATAAATGAACTGGAATCCCTAAGCACCTAAATTTGTTTGGATGTATATGTTCTGCTCCTTTGCAAGACAATATCGTCTACCTATTAAAAAAAATGAAATGTCAATCGACATTAGTATCACAGATTAAAAATAATTCTTACTACTGAAAAAAAAAGTACTATAGTGAGCAGTCTGAATGTAGTTCACTAAGTAGTCTGTGAGGCCACTAGCATATTAAATAATTGGTCTGATGTGCATAAGAGATACGTGTTTGCATTGTATTTGGAGGGGCCAGCTCTACAATGGTATAAAACGCATTTTTCTTCATACATGACGTATGATGTGATTGCACAGAAGTTAAGAGAGGAATTTCCCTCACAAATAGATTACGCCCGAGAATTTTATTATAGACGACAGGAGCCTAACGAATCGCTGATAAGTTATTTTTATAGTTTAGATAAGTTAGCGACGAAAGCGAATATTCAAGATGTTCAGTTTATTAGACATTTCTTGAAGTACCTATTTGATACCCAATTTTCAATGGATGCTGGCTAGTAATTTGTATTTGTCGAAAGAGGAGTTGAGAAAAACAATTATACAAGTAGATGATATATTTAATCACGGTTATGATGTCAGTCGACAAAATATTGATTTGCCAGTATATTTTTTTAAGGAGCACTCTCACTGTTGGCAAACACAGGGTGACTCTGCACCGATAATTAGACCCGAGTCTAAACAGTCGGAATATCAAGTGCAACGTGCACCAGTCGTGCAGCAGGATACGCCAAGTCAAGGGTATTCACGGGCACATGGTAGTGGATCTTCGTCGGGATCTCCTCAACGTGGATATCTGCAAAGCGCAGCTGAACATTTAGAAAATTTGTCTACAATTGATAGTTTTAGTGTAGATACACCCTACAGTTTTGTATCTGTTTTTATTAATGATGTAAGTTGCGAGGCGTTGGTGGATACTAGTGCTTCGGTTTCAAGTTCGGTTTCAAGTTTCAAGTTGTCAAAATTAGAAATGGACAATAAAATTTCTTCTTCTAAGTCCATGACAGATATTGGGTCAAAGAAAGAAAAGTCTTCTTTGAAGCCGGTATCAAAAAGTGTAGATAACTTCTTGCTGAATAAATCGGAGTATGTAAACTCTTCGATTTTGCCAGAAATAATAAATAAAGCTGATGGAACGTGGATAGCTGCAGGATGAGGACTGAGGCAGCTGGGAGATCAATATTGATGTAACCTAGAGATCGTCCGATGGATGATCAAGCCTGTGTCGTCGTTGTGGCAGCATGCACGATGAAGATAGTTTAGGGAAGCAGTTAGGAAGTTTTAGTAGTAATGTCTAGAAATTTGTTAGGATCATTCAGCCAGGTTAGGGTCGCTGAAATAAAGAGTTAGGATTTAGATAGGTTCCCTAATTAGCTAGGATAACTGACGAGTAATTATATTTTGAATTGTTTGATTAGGATGTGGTTATGGTCTGTCCTTTTAGATAGGTTTTTGGCAGACTAAAACCATAGCCTCCTCTGTGGCTTACTTGTTGGTAAGGTAATAGCTTCCGAGCAGTGTGTGGCTAGCCTATAGTAAAGGCTGATCATTTATGTAAGTTGCCTATCATAGGTAGGGCACCAGATAGGGATGTTCACCCCTTCAGTTGTGAGGAAGAGGGATGTAGTCTAGGCTCTACTCTATGAGTAGAATCACTGGCTGAGTGAATATAGTTTTGTATTTAGAATGTGTTTTTTAAAAATAAAAGAAGAAAGAATAGAGCATCTTGAGAGTTCGTAATGTAACCTGAATTAGAAAATATGTGAAAGAATCATTGACTTACAATTATATGGACGTCGGTTCCGCGCTAAAAAGTGTCCGCACTTGTAAGGCGCTAAAATCGTATACAGAGCGCCAAACTCCGCTTTAGTCTTCATTTGTTCGACTGACAGCGCGATACTGCGATGACATTACAATTTAAATTTCGTTGACTTGGGACATTTTTTTCGTGGTTTTTGTATTAGACCCGTCGTCCATTTATTTGTAAGTCAATGGAAAGAATACAATAAACCAAGTTTTGAAGATTATTCCAGTTTAAATTTATAAAAGTATTTCTCGCTACGCATCCTAAGCTACGCCCCAGTTTACAGTACACTATCCGTAACATCTAGTAATGCCGTGACAGTGCCGCGCCCTCTCCGGAAACCAGATTGGCAGACAGGAAGGATGCTATTAGATTCGACGTAGTCACTCAGTGAATATGCACTACCTTTTCCAACACCTTAGAGAGAAATAGGAGGATACTAATAGGCATAAGGTCCTTCAGGTCGCATGGGTTATCCACCATGGGCAATGGATTAACCAACGCCGCTTTCCACTGTACTGAGAATTCCCCAGTAAGCAAAGACTTATTTATTATACCTGTAATAACTCCCAAAGTGTGTGGTAGAGAGAGGTGAGCAGCACCATATCCCTACTGATGCCGTCATCACCAATCGCATTTGATTTAATAAGCGGAGGACTTTAAAAAATCTCAGCCTGAGTTACCGGCTTCAGTTGCAATTCAGAAGAGCAGAAACGATTTGATTCAAAATAAGTCTGCTGAGTAGCTGGTACAAAGTCACTTCCTGGGACACTCAGAAAATGAATATTTATCTTAATCTATATATTTCTATCTATATATTTATCTGGATCATTAAAATTGTCCGGCAAACCATCGCCTTTGCTGGCATCTACTAAGATTTTTTCCTTTAAATGTTTCCAAAATACTTTACTGTTATTTAAATTTTTATTAATTAAATTATTAAAATATGCACGCTTTTCATTTTGCTAACTCATCACCACCAAGTTTCTCAGGTCCCTGTAATACTGGCTATGTGACCGACGATACTGATCGTGAGCCTGATTGCGCAACACCGTCATGAACCTAACAGTGTCAGTTGCCCAGGACAAGGATCTATTTTGTCTAAGTCGTATTGTCTTAGAAGGCGCAAATATGTCAAATAAACCCAGGATTAAACTGTTTAAATGGCTAACCATGGAATCTACGGTAGGTTGTATTAATAGAGTTTTCCAGTTGATTGAAGCAACTGCCAAGTTAAAATCTGTTAAATTTATATTCTTGATGGGTCTATACCTGAGAAACTTAGAGGGAGATTTTGTTTTTTTAATCTCCAAAGAAACAGTAATCATAGCATGCCCCAGATCACCCCTAATATTACTAACCGCAACGTCTCGCACACGGCAGTTAGTACATACGACATCGATCAACGAGCTAGAATCTACTGAAAAATGGGTTGGGTACGTAACTACCTGTTGCAAACCCGAACAGTGCAGAAATTGTGTAAATTTTATCGTATTAGCATCACTCGATTTGAGCATATTTATATTAAAATCGCCGAGTAAAACTACGTAATCGAAATTCGAGAACTGCATTAAGGATTCAGTGATGACGTCAAAAAAGGTATCAACATTTACCCACTGCGGACGATACGCAGTACCTATAACAGCTTTGTAACCATTTGTTCGCGTAGAAAACCACATTTGTGCAACGTTGTCATGTCGAAATCATTAAATAGCCCTGTACCCCACTTACGGTGGGGTCGGACTTGGCCTGCGGCGCGTGGTCGGGTTCAGATTATGGGGTGTGCTTATGCTCTACGGTGGCACAGCGGTTAGTACTATGGGTGCTTGATGAGGAGGTTCGATTCCCGATTTGGGCCAATTTAGGAAACGAACATTTGTAAGTTGGTTTTAGTTTGAGTATTCTGTGTATTGCCCTCCGTTATCCGGTATTCATAGTACAGGAAATTAGGCAGAAGTTTAGCAGTTTTTACCTAAATACTTCTCTTTGGCATTGCTTGAACAAAAAAGGAATCTAACAGAGAGACTGTCGGGATACAACAACGCTATTATAAGTATCTCTTTTTCACTACATCGGGAAGCATGTCTTATATTTTTACAATTGTGAGATCTTGTACCTACTCGTAATCTGTTATGCCTCCGAATGTCTGTCTATGTCTGTACGATGGCGTGCGGACGCTTCGGGCTTCGCCCTCCGCGGACCTCGGCCTAGGCCTCGGCACTTATGTCTTGGTTTTAAAAATTAAAATAGCTGTTTAATGACGGCCACATTTAAAAAAATTGCAAAAATATATTTTGACCACTAATTATTATCAGACAATCATTTCGTGCCAACTTTCTGCCCGAGCAAAGCAAGTTTTTTCAACAGCACTTTACATAAAAAAACGAACACTTATAAAACGAAGGATACAAAATTTTTACCCCAAATTGTGATTAAAGCAATGCCATTTTCAGTCGAATTAGAAAAAACTTTCTTTAGAAGAAAAGTTTGTATGGCCGCCATATTGAAAAAAGGCGAAAAAAGTGTTGACCGCAAATTACTACCAAAAACCTATAGAGACCCCCACATACCGATTTTCAGTTGAATTAGAGGTAATGTTTATAAACGCTTCTTTGGCGGCCATATTCAAAAAAGGCGAAAAACCAATTTTGATCACAAATTATTATGAAGCACTCCTAGAGATCCCCATATGCCAATATTCAAAGGGAACTGAGAAATTTTTTTTCTGCCGCCCACGATCGTTTCTAGGCGGCCCTATTTGAAAATGACGAAAAACAAATTTTGTGCACAAATTATTATCCGGCACTTCTAGAGGCTTTTACATGCCAATTTTCAGTCGAATCAGAGCAAATCTGTTTCGGCAGCTATTTTTAACAAAAAATACACTTATATGGCAGCCATATTAAAAAATGTCGAAAGAAATTTTTGACCCCAAATTATGATTAAGGCT
Organism: Hyposmocoma kahamanoa; assembly: GCF_003589595.1. Taxonomy (NCBI): domain Eukaryota; kingdom Metazoa; phylum Arthropoda; class Insecta; order Lepidoptera; family Cosmopterigidae; genus Hyposmocoma; species Hyposmocoma kahamanoa. The sequence continues at coordinate 5,169,360 of NW_020653719.1, read as the reverse complement.
CCTAAAGACAATTAGCATGCCAATTTTCAGCTGGATCGAAGCAAGATTTTCTTCGGCCACCATTTTGAAATCGCCATCTTCATTTTTTTTAACCCAGGCAGTTGACCAGTGTTACCGCTCTATGGGTCGTATTCTAGAACTCTACTCAATGCTCAAGTCAGGATTGCACTGGAAACACAAGCACTGGAAATACGACCCTAATAAACCCCAGGCACTCGAGTATGATTTCGAGTGCTTTAAACCATACTCAAATCCTGACTTTTGACGTTGAAAGACCAAGTACAAAGACACGACGCAAGCACATAGAAAAATTCGTGAGGTCCGTTGGTTCGTTCCGTGGCTTAGTTGGTATAGCGTCTGACACGGTATGCAAGAAGACGTCGGTTCGAATCCGATCGGTTCGAAGGAATTATTTCTGAGTGTTTTTTCTGAGTGTTCGATCTTTGTATTAATAATTATAACAAACTAGTGGAGTAATTTCACAAAAAATAATTGAATATCAATTCAATAAAAATTTAATTAATGCAGTGAATAGCGACATCTCTCGCCAGGACTGGTAGCTGTAAAGGTACTAACTGGGTGATAAATCTGTAATAGATTTCTCATAGATGGCGCTACGACTAAAAAAAAAAGTCGTTGAAAGACCAAGTACAAAGACACGACGCAAGCACAGAAAAATTCGTGAGGTCCGTTGGTTCGTTCCGTGGCTTCGTTAGTATAGCGTCTGGCACGGTATGCAAAAAGACGTCGGTTCGAATCCGACCGGATCGAAGGAATTATTTCTGAGTGTTTTTTCTGAGTGTTCGATCTTTGTATTAATAATTATAACAAACTAGTGGAGTAATTTCACAAAAAATAATTGAATATCAATTCAAT